>NC_056735.1:1635348195-1635458195 GCF_019279795.1 Protopterus annectens | reverse complement strand
GACATATTTGTCTCTAAATTCTCTAACTTTACCCAATTTCAGGTCATCTGCATACAGACTGTCTAAGCACAATAATGCCTTCCAGGGTGTGTGCTAATGTGTAATTAATGCCCTTCCATGGGTGTAGAGGCCCTCTGTCTTTGGCTTCAGGCCTCATAGCACCCCTGGTGAGCATTAATTACACATTAACAATCGCCCTGTAAGGCATTATTGCTTGTTTATTATCCATGCACGTGATGGCCAGTCCTTGGAAAATTGTCTTAGATGAAACCAGTCTATGGTGTGAAAAAGGTTGGAGACCACTGGTCTATAGAATGGGTCTATATCAGATCGGCAAAAAAACTTTTCAATGAATGTCTCTTTGCCGAATGCTCATTGCCAAAATCTTGCTCTGTCAAACAGCCATTTCAGTGAATCTTTTCCTACTGGAAAAAATGCTTGGCCAGCGTAAATCTTCACAAAATTTAAAACCCTCCAAACTGAGGGGGCTATGCCTCCCACACCCCCCAACTAAATTTACCAACATCAAGGTCAAACTACAGTGGGCAAAAGGGCAAATTTCCGAATCTTAATTTGTCTTGGATTAGCGCTTTGTGGTTAATATGGCATCCTAATACTGAATCATTGTATGACATTTTTGACCTGTTGTACTTTGATATCTACATTGTACTTGACCTAAATATTTCAGATTCAGAGTGCCAGTTGTACACATATATATGCAAATTGTTTATCAGCCGTATTGCATGGTATTGACTTCTTTGCTATTTATTATGCCCTACCAAGTTACAGTAAATTATTTTCTAGTTCGTGTAGTTTATCTGTCATTCATATACCTTACTGAGTTTTTATCATAACCACGTGCTTCTCACTTAAATGTACAATTTCCCAGTCATTCAGTAGTGGAAATGGGCATCTTGCTCCATTACTCATATGGTATGCAAGCAAGTTACAGAAAAAAAAAACTTCAGCATGTGAAGCAGCACTAGAAGTTGGCTAATAACAGTTTCATAAAAACATTTCAAAAATTGTGCCTTTTGAAGAAACTGTCATGGTGATTTCAGGGATAGTGCAAAAACACTATGATTTCTTGGTCTTTGATTTTAAAGACACAGTACCTGTTATCTTTATTATAGGTTCATAGGTGCATTATATCACCTTTACACATTTTCATTAGCCTGTATTCCTGAAAAGAGTAGGAGACTAAGACACATTTTTATCTCTATGAAATTTTCAATAGTCATCTCATCAGAACTGAACTCACTTTATGTGGTAGTATTACTGTATATAATGATTAAATATATATAGCTTTGTTACAAAAGTCCTCCAGTCTGTATTTCAAATTAAATGTATCTACAGAGAGTGCACAGTATCCTCTTTTAAACACCACTAGTGTGCCACAGTCCCACAGACATTAAATGTGTTATTTGAGTGAACATTTCCAGTTGTAGATGTTGTTGACCTTGTGGGAAATTTGTCTCATCGTTGTCTACTTTGGTTAATTCACACAGTAGAAAACTGGATATAGTGGTCCAAGAAAAGAAGACAAGAGTAGCATTGATCATTGAAATTGCCACACCCAAAGTCATAAAATATCAGGATCTGCAGGCATAAATGAGAGCAATGTGGAAGAAAGATACCCAGACAATTCCAATAGTAGTAGGAGCAACGGGTCTTATAAAAAAGAATGTATAATCATATTTAGATATGTTAACAATACATGTAACTCGATACGAACTGCAGAAGTAGTCATTACTGGGCACATTGCGGGTGCTGCAAAGAGCACTACTAGCTGACATCAAAGATTGAGACAATACTAATTTCATGAACTTTAATCTTTAATACTTTGACTTAGGAATGCCCAAAACACTTGGAGAAATTAAAAAAAAAAGAACAATATTAGGCTTTATCAGTTCCTAAATATCTCTATGCATCATTATGCAGTGGATTGTACAATGCACCCTTAGTCTGAATTGAGTTGTAAAAATGAGTGAATCATGTATGTATAAATGCACATTTGTTCAGCGTAGGTTGTTTTTTATTGTTAACTATGTAATTGAATTGATCATTGCAAACCCTGTTCAGCCATGTCTTGGATCACTAAGTATTAAGTAAATGCAATATTCCTGACAGTTTAGAATAGCCTGCTTCCTCAGCATGGTTTTAGGGAGGTGGGAAGAAAGAGGAGTACCCAGAAAAAAATGGCACACAGACACCAGAATAACATGCAACTCCATTCGCCTGCATGCATGAGGCAAAAATATTAAGCATCGCTAGCCAGTGTTACAAACTTTTCGTACTTAAATCTGGTGGCACCATCCGTGTCGGACTTTGTCAGCTTGACAGTTGCGTTGTTCTTATAAGTGTGTACACCTCTCTTACTTCAGCTGTAAGCTGGTGCTGCTCGTTGTGCTAAAGCTTTGCAGATATTGACTATTGGATTATCTTTTAAATAATTATGCAGTGCTAAATGTTGTAGTGCTATACTGGGAAGGTTTCCAAAAATGAATAGCTTCATTCGATCTATTGCAGTTGTAAAGTTATTTTTTGAGCAAGTAACTCCAGGTCAAGTAAGATCTCAAAAGTGTCACTAAGGGAGACTAAACATTACTCTGGCCGGAAGACTGCTTCTACAACACAAATGTGCTGCTTGTGTGTGTGTGTGTGTTTTCATGTAAACTGGTTATTGATTTAAAATCCTTGTATACCACATTTCTTAAAAAGTTACTCACTTCTGATATGTAATTGTTACTTTGCAAGCAGGTGTTAACTATATTGATTTGAATGTTTGAAAATCCTTTTTTCCCTACATCGATATGTTGTAAGTTTTAGATGAATTTAGAGTAAAACAAAGAACACATACTATAGGTTTCTTTAAGCATTGTTTTTATTTATCTAGTTGCTATTTGTTAACCAGGTAAGTGAACTGGTCTAGAGACCATTTCAGTAGTGGCCAGAGGCAAGTAATCTTAAGTTGTATACTTCAAGTTTGACACAGTGTTAAGTTAACATAGTTGCAAATCATTAGAAAGTTCCTATAGAGTTATACAGTTTTATAAAGCAGAATGTTACAGTTCTTACACATTTAGATTTTTATTGGACTTTATAAATTAACCTGGGTTGCAGTACATTTTGGTTTCATGAAATTGCTTAAAAATGTGAAGAGGAATTTCCTTAAATTCACATAGAAGTCAGAAAATAGTAGAAAGTAAAGATTATAAAGGTAGGTATAGCAATTAAGAAGAAAACACAAGTAGAATATGGCAAAGGAAAATAATTGAGAGACTGTAAGCCTTTTTAGAATTTTAAGCCTTTTCAAGAGTTTATCCATTTATCCCTAAAACATTTAAAAGCAACTTCCTTGAAGAGGTGCTCAAAAAGGACTTCTTAAAATTGGTAAGAGTATCTTGATGCCTTACTTTAGCTGGTGGTTTGTTCTAAAGAGGTGGGCCTGTTTGAACACTCTTTTTATCCAATAATTGTTTTACACTGGGGACTGTTGAGTGATATTTCGTTCTACTGAGAATTCCTCAGGGTGGAAGACTGTTCTCTGATTGGGGACTGTTTCAGAGAGGAAGTAGCTTCTTCTTAGAATTTTATATAGCAACGCACACACACACACACTCACACACACACACACACCAGACCTTTCAGTTATCGGTAGCCAAGTCATTTTGAAGGTTGCAGTGGTATACATGGATGTCAGCAAGTAGAACAAATCTGGCAATTTTATTCTTAGTGACTTTCAATTTTTGAATGTTATAAGCTGAGTGTAGATACAGTACAGGAAGACGATATTCCACCCACTACGAACAATAAAAGTTGCAGTATTAACAAATGTTCTAAAAGGCCTTCAGTTGTTCTGTCAGTTGATTATTGTATTTCATTTACTCAGTTAAACGTTTTAATAAATGGGACTGAGGGCCCTTTCAATCGCAACCTAGATCAAAGGCATGTGCCAGATTACACAAAATTAGCAGAAAGGAACAAAATGAAAGGCTACAAGTAACTGGTGTAAGTATATGACACAAAACTATTAATTTTTGTATGTACATTCATGTGGATATCTTCTCTCTGCTTTCCCTGAAGGGCCATAGTTAACACTGGGTTATTTAGGCTTGTCTACCTTGTCTGTTTACTGTGCCTATTGGAAAATGATACTGATTGTGTCATTCTGACTTGCACATTCTTGCATTGTTAGCACTGTTGGTCTTTTGCTTACTTGTGATAAGGATATAGAATGGTAATGATAATGAATTCTTGTTGGTATTGTGTAATTGTCTGCTTCTTAGTTCAAATCAAGCTTCAGCCATGCTGGACAATAGACAATATTTAATGTTAGAAATAGCCACAGTGGCTTTTATATAATGTGATGATTTATGCAACGTCACAACATGGCTTACACCTTGTACCATCTGAATGCACTGCAGAACTGTTTGGATATGCAGTGTGTAACCAAATGCCTTATTAAACAGACTGCTTATAAAGCTCCTTTAAATGCTGCTGTATGGACTAGATGCATGCAGTTCACATAGCCATATTATGCAACATGGTGCTGTGGGCATGCAAAAATGATAGCTCTGATTGCTTAGTGACACATGGCTTAGGGTGACCATCACATCTTTGGCCAGTGGTCCCCCAATGGATCCTTGGATGGAGGTTGATTTGGCTTTACGCTATAATTGTATGTGCTGCTGCTGTCTGCTTCCTGTTTTATTTAGTAGTCTTTCATGGACTGCATCCCATATATTCTAGGCCACACTATTGTAATAGTGTGCTGCGTATTCCAGGTGTGACTGAAACCAGCATAAGCAAAATGTGGTGTTGGTGTGAGTAGATTTTGTATTTCATGAATCTCTGTGTTGCTGTTTGTGCAGAATGGAAAATGTTTGTTGTTTTATTTGTTTAGTTTTATGCAGCTTCAAGGTTTTAAACTTTTAGTTGATAAGGTGTCACTGTTCAAAGTTTGTCATATTATTTTTTGAGTCATACTTTTGTGCTATTGTCTATTGCTGGTGACCTGAGTTGTACCTGAAAAGTATCTTCAGATCAATCCACTTACCCTGGTTAACAAACATTCAAATTATTTGTTGTATTTTATATTAATTTATTGCCTTTTTATATTTTGAATACTGTGGTTTGTTTTCTTTACCTTGTGCTTTACTTGCGTTCTGCTTTAACTGCATATTAAAACTTCAAAAGAGACCACAGCTCTGTCTCTTCTGAGTCAGGCAGAAATTTTGCCTACCCTCTCGGCAAGTTACAGTTGTTTTGTTAAATACCACTGTCTTTCTAGTTGCCTGCCTCTTATGTTAATCTGACCATATATCTCATTTCCTCTCTACTTTCACTGGCTTGTGTGAGAAATCACAAAATCATCATTTTTGAAATCCCTCCCCTTCAACTATTTAAATTTATTGGCCATCCTACTGTATTCCATAGTACCAGAATACAAAAGTGACCACCCATTTCAATCCATCTTGCTGTTTTAAAATAGTAACTCTCCACTAAACCTTAACTTTTTAAACAGGTAAAACTTAAGTTACCTACCTTCACATCTAACTTCTCTAGTGCACACTGCAGTGTGCATTTTTTTTTCATCTTACCTTTAAGCATCCCTGTGACTAGCACTTGCTCTAATATCTGCTGGAAAGCACTAGGAAGCCTTAAACTGATACAAACACTCAGCTCTCCTTGTTAATAAGGAGAAAATAATCGTGGGCACTAAACAGCCTATAATTGCAAACTACTTTGCTAAGGTAAGGGAAAACAGATCCTGTACTTTACAAAAAAAAAAAAAAAAAAAAAAAAGCACCAAACCAGGCATGTCCAAGGGTCAGCTTCCGGTGATTTCTCCAGTCCACCTGGTGAATCTAGGCATACTGGGGCAATGCAGCTATTGCCTCATGTACACAGGCAACCCTCTCCTCCTACCACCCAAAACTACAACCTGTGAGAGATGCACTTACATAGCCAAAATGGAAGCAAAGCTCTATCTACCCAAGATTGTGCTAGACAGTCAAGAGGAGAAGGTTAACACCCACACTACACCTTAAGCAACACATAGCCCTTCTAAACCCACACCACCAACACCCACATATAGCAACACTAAATCTACATATGCAGAGGTCCTTAACTGTAACCTGCCCAAGCAACAAGGACCTCTGAAGCTGAAACTCAAACAAACACCAATCACAACCAAAGTGTCACATAGCTCACAACACCAGTGTGCCACCCAGCAACAGCCCCTAAGGCAAGACAACGTACCTAACACTTTAGTCATAGGTGACTCTATAGTCCGGCACACTGATGTCCCACTCACCAGGTTGAACAAGGAGAACATTACAGTCAGCTGCCTGTTGGGTGCCAGGATCCGCCACATAACGCATGCACTCAAGTCACTTCACAACAAGTACAAATATGACTCTGTCATTGTCCATGTTGGAGTGAATGACTTGAGTTGTACCTCCCTGGACTACATGAAAAGAGACATGGAAGAGCTCTCGAATCATGTGGCCCAGGCAGGTATGACCCTAGCCCTGAGTAGCATCCTGCCTTCGACCAGAATGATACCACAAAATAAGGACAAAATGATTGACTTCAACAATTGGCTAAGCTTCTGGTGTCATTCAAAGGGGATCCAGTATCTGTCTGCATGGGATGACATGATCGACAGACCACGATACTTTGCCAGAGATGGTCTGCACCTGTCGCCCCTGGGATTCAGGTTACTGGCTAAGGCTCTTGCCACCCCTATAGTGCCTTTTATAGGCAAAGTTCAAAGGACAAAACCACCACCGTAACAGGTACAAGCATGCAAAATCTGAAAGTAATGCTACTCAATGCTAGAAGTGTAAACCTCAAAATGCACTCTCTCGAGGCACTCCTAAAAATGGAGAACATCAATATCTGTACAGTAACTGAAACCTAGTTCAAGGTTCCAGAGAGCACCCCTGCAATACCAGGCTACAAATCTTAGCACACTTTTCGGCCACCAAACCAGGACCGAAACACTAAAGGGGGAGGAGTGTCAATATTCACCAAGGATATTAACACCACCAGGCTAGTTGCCCAAAACAATGCATCTGAAATTCTCCAGGTGCAGCTAACGCTAGGTAAGACTGCAATCCAAATTGTAGCTTGCTACAGATCCCCCGCCATGCCCCAAGATTCTCACTACACCTTTCTAAACATACTGAAAAATATTAAGATAGAACCAAACACCCTAATACTGGGTGATTTTAACTACCCTGCCATTAACTGGGAAAACTACTTGTGTACCAACACCTTTGCCCAACGGTTCTTGGAATTCATAAATTCCAATGCCCTGGATCAACTAATCCATAGTCCCACCAGGGGCTCCAATATCATAGACCTGGTCATTACCAACATGGGAAATCGATGCTCCACACCTATGGTCACCCCCTCATTAGTCAGGTCTGACCATAAGCTAATCACCCTTAACATCCACATCCCACACCCCAGTAAGGAAACCTCCATAAAAAACTTCTCTAAAGCCAACTTCATGCTACTCAAGTCAGAAGTGACAAACTTCATGACACCCATGCAGATGGGAACTGAAAGTTCAACTGCTGAATCCTACACTAAGGCACTGTATGAGCACATCCACTCATGCATGAATCGTGCCATCCCAAATAGAACCAAGATGCTCTCATCCAAAAAAAAGGAAGCAAATCTGGTGGTCCCCTGCCATAAACAAACTTTAAAACAAAAGGAAAAAAACTGTTGCAAAAAAGACGAAAATACCAGGATGCAAAAAAACTCCCTTACCAGCCTCAGTAAGAAACTGAGATCCCTCATAAAACCCTCCAAAGCTAGTTACAAAAATAAAATTGCCAAAGATTCCAAAGACAACCACAAGGCATTCTGTAACTATGTCAAGAATCTAAATGGCAATGCTCTGAGCTAAAACAGAATGGCATTAAATATACTGATCCCAAGGATATTGCCAATACCCTGGCAGACCAATTCAGACTCCCTAAATGGCCCATCTCAATACCGGAAGATTGCCAAATTCCAGTAATAATGGACACACAGGTAAAAAATGCACTCTCCAAAATCTAAGAATATAGCATCCATGGGACCAGATGACATCCTGGGCTGTGTACTACATGAACTACAATATGAACTGGCACCTCACCCAAGTGTCATGTTTAATCATAGTCTCACCTCAGGTTTCGTGCCCACTGAGTGGCGCAGAGCTACAGTTATGCCACACCACAAGGGGGGATCCACCTTGGATCCCGGAAACTACCGTTCCAGCAGTCTGATGAGCCTTATCTGCAAGGCCATGGAGCATATTATCATGGAACTTTGTTTATAAGCTGTTGGACATGCTACACTTAAAGAAATCCCAATCCCTCAGAACCACATGCTCCAGGGATCTAAACCTTGCCATCACAATAAACAAAACATGCTGGATTGATAGGTTCCTGACCCAGAGACTCTTTGGCCCTCTTCAAAAGGAACCTTGACGATTGGATGGGAGAAAGGAAATTCACCCCAGGGATCACGTCAGTCCCCCTGCTAGACAGGGGTCCAGGGAAGTAAATAGTGTGAGAAGAAATAGCCAGGGAATTGTTATGGCTAGGCTTGTTCTTAAGAAGTGTATACAAATAAGTGGTATTTACAATGGATTATGAGTGGTCCTTGAGTTGACAAACATAAGCTAAAAAAGTGAAGTTTTAAGACATCATATCCGTTGTCAACTCCTGGAACATCATTCACACCACTGTCTCAGTTTCCATTATGGTGAAAGACTTGTGTGGTTGAGCTAAAGAAATTTCTGTGTGGCTTGGCTTCATGGGTGTGCATGCTCACTGCCTTACAGTTATTAAAGCAATGAAAATAAAATTGCCAAAGATTTCAAAGACAACCACAAGGCATTCTATAACTATGTCAAGAATCTAAATGGCAATGCTCAGACCTGCTCTGAGCTACAACAGAATGGCATTAAATATACTGATCCCAAGGATATTGCTAGTATCCTGGCAGATCAATTCACTGCCAACTTCACCTCCCTTTCACCCCCTAAACGGCCCATCTCAGTACTGGAAGATTGCCAAATTCCGGTAATAACAGCCGCACAGGAACAAAAACGCACTCTCCAAAGCTAAGAATACAGCATCCATGGGACCAGATGACATCATAGGCTGTGTATTACATGAACTGGCACCTCACCTAAGTGTCATGTTTAATCATAGCCTCACCTCAGGCTTCATGCCCACTGAGTGGTGCACAGCTACAGTTATCCCACTCCACAAGGGGGGGTCCACCTTGGATCTCAGGAACTACCGCCCCATCAGTCTGATGAGCCTGATCTGCAAGGCTATGGAACGTATTATCATAGAATTTATAAATAAAGACATTGGCAACCTTCAAACACTGGACCCCACCCAGTTTGGGTTCGTGAAGGGCCGATCTTGTCTCCTGAACCTGACTGACTTCTTCAAATCAGTTTCCAGAGCTGTGGACAAGGGTAAGGTGGTCCACACAGCCTATCTGGACCTTGCCAAGGGCTTTGCCACCATCCCCCACTCTGGAATCATAGATAGACTTACTAAGCCGGGCATTAATCCATATGTCACTCGATGGGTTGCCAACTGGCTTACTGACAGAACCCACACTGCATAAGTAGCCAACTCCAAATCCAGCTCCAGACAAGTGATAAGTGGAGTACCTCAGGGTTCAGTCCTGGGACCGCTCTTGTTTGGCAACCTTCAAACAGTGGACCCCACCCAGTTTGGGTTCGTGAAGGGCTAATCTTGTCTCCTGAACCTGATTGACTTCTTTGAATCAGTCTCCAGAGCCATGGACAAGGGTAAGGTGGTTCACAAAGCCTATCTAGACCTTGCCAAGGCCTTTGACACCATCCCCCACTCTGGAATCAAAGATAGACTTATTAAGCTGGGCATTACTCCCTACGTTAACCAATGGGTTGCTAACTGGCTTACTGATAGAACCCACACTGTAAAAGTAGCCGACTCCAAATCCAGCTCCAGACAAGTGACAAGTGGAGTAATTCAGGGTTCAGTCCTGGGACCGCTCTTGTTTGGCATCTACTTCTCTGAAGTACAGGCCAACACTAAAGGACTCTGGCTAACAAAGTCTGCAGATGACTGCAAACTAGGAGCCATTATTGAATCCCCAAATGATGTGGATACTCTACAAAAGGGCTTTACAAAAATAGATGCTTGGTACCAGAGCCATGGGCTCAAGCTCAATGCCAAGAAATGTATAGTTATCCCCTTTGGGAAAAAACATGTACCCGTGAATTACCATATAGGTGGCAGTACACTAAACACCGAAAGTGTGATAAGAGACTTAGGGACACAGGTGGACAGTGGTCTCATCGTCGATAACCACATCGCCACAACAGTCAGGAAATCCTTCTATGTGGCACACCTCATCACTAAGGGCTTTTTATCCAGAAAAAAGGAGGTCATTGTCCCACTGTACTCATCCCTCATTAGACCCATTATAGAATACAATGCCCCATTTAGTATGTACCTCTCAAGACATCTGCAACAACTGGAAAGGCCGCAGGAATACCTCACTAAAAGAATCACAGGCCTAAAGCAGATGCCCTACGTTGACCGCCTTAAAAAACTCCAGCTATACTCTGTCGCATATCGTCTACTCAGAGGTGATCTCTGCTTAACATACAAGGCCATGTCAAACCCAGAGCTGTTGGACATGCTACACTTAAAGAAATCCCAATCCCCCAGAACCACATGCTCCAGGGATCTAAACCTTGCCATCACAATAAACAAAACATGCTGGAGGGATAGTTTCCTGACCCAGAGACTCCCCAGACTCTGGAATAGATTGCCCATACATGTCAAGCAGAGTGCCTCTTTGGCCCTCTTCAAAAGGAACCTTGACGATTGGATGGGAGAAAGAAATTCACCCCAGGGATCACGTCAGTCGCCCTGCTAGACAGGGGTCCAGGGAAGTAAGTAGTGTGAGAAGAAATAGCCAGGGAATTGTTATGGCTAGGCTTGTATAGGCCCTAGGGCTGATAGCCTAGTACCAACCTACGAACCAAATAAAACAAGTACTTAACTTTTCCCATATGGGTTAGAAACAACGTTCTTAAGAGGTGCATACAAATAAGTGGTATTCACAATGGATTGTGAGTGGTCCTTGAGTTGACAAACATAAGCTAAAAAAGTGAAGTTTTAAGACATTATCATATCCGTTGTCAACTCCTGGAGCATCATTCACACCACTGTCTCAGTTTCCATTATGGTGAAAGACTTGTGTGGTTGAGCTAAAGAAATTTCTGTGTGGCTTGGCTTCATGGGTGGGCATGCCCACTGCCTTACAGTTATTAAAGCAATGAAAATAAAATTGCCAAAGATTCCAAAGACAACCACAAGGCATTCTATAACTATATCAAGAATCTAAATGGCAATGCTCAGACCTGCTCTGAGATACAACAGAATGGCATTAAATATACTGATCCCAAGGATATTGCTAGTATCCTGGCAGATCAACTCACTGCCAACTTCACCTTCCTTTCACCCCCTAAACGGCCCATCTCAGTACTGGAAGATTGCCAAATTCCGGTAATAACAGCCACACAGGTACAAAAACGCACTCTCCAAAGCTAAGAATGCAGCATCCATGGGACCAGATGACATCCTGGGCTGTGTATTACATGAACTGTCACCTCACCTAAGTGTCATGTTTAATCATAGCCTCACCTTAGGCTTCATGCCCACTGAGTGGTGCACAGCTACAGTTACCCCTCTCCACAAGGGGGGGGGTCCACCTTGGATCCCAGGAACTACCGCCCCATCAGTCTGGCGAGCCTGATCTGCAAGGCTATGGAACGTATTATCATAGAACTTATAAATAAAGACATTGGCAACCTTCAAACACTGGACCCCACCTAGTTTAGGTTCGTGAAGGGCCGATCTTGTCTCCTGAACCTGACTGACTTCTTCATATCAGTCTCCAGAGCTGTGGACAAGGGTAAGGCGGTCCACACAGCCTATCTGGACCTTGCCAAGGCCTTTGCCACCATCCCCCACTCTGGAATCATAGATAGACTTACTAAGCCGGGCATTAATCCATATGTCACTCGATGGGTTGCCAACTGGCTTACTGACAGAACCCACACTGCATAAGTAGCCGACTCCAAATCCAGCTCCAGACAAGTAATAAGTGGAGTACCTCAGGGTTCAGTCCTGGGACCGCTCTTGTTTGGCATCTACTTCTCTGAAGTACAGGCCAACACTATGGGACTCTGGCTAACAAAGTTCGCAGATGACTGCAAACTGGGAGCCATTATTGAATCCGTAAATGATGTGGATACTCTGCAATAGGGCCTTACAGAAATAGATGCTTGGTGCCAGAGCCATGGGCTCAAGCTCAGTGCCAAAAAATGTATAGTTATCCCCTTTGGGAAAAAGCATGTACCCATGAATTACCACATAGGTGGCAGTACACTAAACACCAAAATTGTGATGAGACTTAGGGACCCAGGTGGACAGTGGTCTCATCTTCGATAACACATTGCCACAACAGTCAGGAAAACCTTCTATGTGGCACACCTCATCACTAAGGGCTTTTTATCCAGAAAAAAAGGAGGTCATTGTCCCACTGTACTCATCCCTCATTAGACCCATTATAGAATACAATACCCCATTTTGGTATGTACCTCTCAAGACATCTGCAACAACTGGAAAGGCCACAGAAATACTCACTAAAAGAATCACAGGCCTAAAGCAGATTCCCTATGCTGACCGCCTTAAAAAACTCCAGCTATACTCTTTTGCATACCGTCTACTCAGAGGCAATCTCTGCTTAACATACAAGGTCATGTCTAACCCAGAGCTGCTGGACATGCTACACTTAAAGAAATCCCAATCTCTCAGAGCCACATGCTCTAGGGATCTAAACCTTGTCATCACAATAAAGAAAACATGCTGGAGGGATAGGTTCCTGACCCAGAGACTCCCCAGACTCTGGAATAGACTGCCCATACATTTCAAGCAGAGTGCCTCTTTGGCCCTCTTCAAAATGAACCTTGACAATTGGATGGGAGAAAGGAAATTCACCCCGGGGATCACGTCAGTTGCCCTGCTAGACAGGGGTCCAGGGAAGTAAATAGTGTGGGAAGAAATAGCCAGGGAATTGTTATGGCTAGGCTTGTATAGGCCCTAGGACTGATAGCCTAGTACCAACCTATGAACCTATGTCCATGTGTTTTTCCCCTATGAAAAAATTTGCTGTAACGACCATTCGATGGAGCAAGGCTTTGACAATGAGCATTCGGCAAAGAGCCATTCACTGAAAAGGTTTTTTGCTGCTCTAACAGACCCTATAGAACACCTCAGGTGAAACCAAAAGCTCTTAAAGATACAACTTAAATATATTCCTTCTGCAGTCATTCCACTGAATGCACCAATCCATTTAGTTTACATCATGACTGTTTTGCTTCCATATAACGAGTTATTGATCTTCTATGCATTGGTTTAGACTGATGTTTTGCAGAATTATCTGGCAATAGCTTAATGTATATAACCCCATGATCACTACATATCAAAGGTGATAAAACTTAATATGAAACAACTATTATCTTTTTAGGAACACAAACAATGATCGTATGTTCTATTCCCTGGTAGGTTTGTTTAAAATCTGCAGCAGTTATTTCTCCTAAGCATATAGTGTAAACAATTACCTTACTAATGTTGTAGACTCAATGTTATTCAAGTCTGTTTCTAGTAAATTTAAGTTCTCCAGTTAATTTTATTTTTCCCTCCTTTGTCTCATGTAGGAATGTATGAATTCCTCTAGGTCACCAGCAGTTGACTTTGGTGGTGTATACGTGTAAAGACAAATACAAACTGATAAAAAACAAAAACAGAGCCACGGAACCTTGCTCCAGCTAAACAAACCACTCGTAGTGAATCCGAAAAAAACTGAACGCAAATTTTATTATTGAGCGTTTTCGCCTTGCTAAAATTGCTTGGCTTCCTCAGAGATCAAATAAAAGTACTTTTATACATGCATTATATATCACATGACCTTTTTACCTTATAACTATCATATGTCAAACATTACATAATTTGCTCATGTTCTGCCTTCCTTTAAACCTCAGTGCTTCTCCTCCTCCTTTTGAATATCATTCTGCATGTATTATTACAACAATTTCCATTTCTTTCTATATGAATTCCTTCTTCCATTTTCAAAATAAACCTCTTAAAGTTCTTTTATCTCTTTTATAATATTGAATACTTCAAATACAGTTAGTTTAGACTTTGATTTCCATCTTTTGAGTAAATTGCTTTTTTGGTAACCAAAAGAATTAAACTTTTAACAAGACGTTACTGTATCTGGGCAATTCAGATCCTGTGTCCCAGCACGAAAGAATAATTTCCGTAGTTACAGAAATTTGCTTGCACAGTATTTCTGACAGATTATCTTTAGGGATTTTTTTTTAATTTGCCATCTCATTATGCTCCCAAAACACATATTCACAGTTTCCTCTTTCTTCCCTATCACACCTCCAACATTTGCTATCTATAAGAAGAACAATTGTTTGAAGTCTGCTAAGGATATACAAATACCTGTGCAAACATTTCCCAGCAAAAGTTCTAAACCTTCTGGACTTTGTTGCATACTTGGGAGCTATACATATGCCCAACCATTCCCTTGTAAATTGCTTTTCTATTATTCCTTCCCTATCTTTTCTAACCTCATCTAATTGATTCTTATAGTTAACATGCAATATTTTATATGCCCTACTAATTATCCACTTTTTAACTGCAGCTTCTGTTCCAATCTAGATTCAGTTAAAAACTCTACCATAGCAAGTCTTTCAGTTAGGATTCCTCTATCCTGTTCTCTTTGCCTGACCCTGATATCAATCCCTGCTAGGGAAGGCAGTCTGTAGCCTGCAGTCCAAACATCTTCTTGGCCTCATCCCACTCAGTTATCTTTCCCTATCTAGTTATTTGCTCCCAATACCTTGGTTCCTTTGCCAGTTTTCTGCAGTAAATTCTACTTGTAGTCATGTTGGCTTAGTTCTTAGAATACTTTCAGCTACTTTGTGAATATAATATTCTGTATACATATTATATTCCTTAAGGATCTGCATCCAAAATCCCACTGTCTCCTTATTTCTTGATCTTCCCACTGCTTCAACATCATCCCTTTCCACTTTGAATTATAACCATCTGCTTGTATTATCTATATGTGAACCTTAAATGTGTAGCTCTAAAATACCCATTTAAATCAGGTAATGCAAAAACACATTGTTCTATTGGACGGATCAGTTTATCCCATTTAACTTTTACCCTCTTCCCCTCCCAGATAAATTCCTTCAACTCTTTATTAATTATTATCCACAATTTCTCCTCAGGTTGACATAAATATTCCTGACCCATATATAAAACTAAAGCGACTAAAAGCAGTTTCACTTCTTGTATCTTACTATCCATATCTGTAAACGAGCTTCCAGCTTTCGAGTTTTTGTATTATCGTTTGTTTAGTCTCTTCTCATATGCTTAGCTGCCATAACAGAAACCTTTTTAATCTATGATCCTAAATATTTCATATTATTTTGACCCCATAAACATGGGTACTACTGAACCAATGAGTGGGTGGGTACATAATTAACAGCTATAGTACTTGATCCTGTGTTATCTTTTTGATTCATTCCTCAATATATATGGGTCTTTGGATCCAAGTCAGATCTGACTTCAGCCACTTCCAATCTTTGGATCTGGTGCTCAGGCTCCTCCCATTACCCATAATCCCTGTGTATAGAACAAGCTACCTCCAGATCTCATTTGCCATCACAAATGTAGGACGAATCTCTGGGTGCTTAAGTGATTTGTGTCAGAAATAAGTGAATTTGTTTATTTGTCTCTCTTTTTATATATTGTCCTTCTTATTCCTCATCTTTCTCTGCCCTTGTTTTAATGTCTCTGCCTGTACTGGACAGTAAAATTATCTTCTGTTTCTTTCTATGTATTTAGATATAGATATATTTTTCATATAAAATTCTTATGTGTGTTCCTTCATCCTTTCTTTTTTAATATGGCAGAAAAATCTTGGGTTTTAAAAAGTGTGTATCTTGTTCTTACAGCCTCCAAAGTCTGTAGGACAAGTGTGTATATGGTTAATCACATTGCACCTGGCTATCACCTGTTCCATCCTCAAGGCTTTTAGCCAATGGGCCAATACTGACTGTAAAAATCAAAAACAACCAGCAAGCCAAACCAACCACAAGTCCTCAAAATGCACATTTATTTATCAAGTAAAATCACAGTTGAATGCTTCTTGTCTATTTACATAAATTTCATCAGAACCATGAATGAAACTTTCTCACTTCCTTCTAAATTGATTGAAACAACACCCCCTAGAAACAACCAATCAAAATTTAATTTCATGACATCACTGATTTTCTGGTGAAGTGCCCACCTTCAAGATTTATTTTAAACTTAAAGCTAAGAAAAAGCTGGAAAAAACTAGCAGAAGATTAGCAAAAAATTATTATTTTGGCATTGAGAAAATAAACTAAACTAAAATATAATAAAATACAATAACGCCACATAAAACCAAGAGCAGCAATCACAATATACTGGCTTGTTTTCTCAGTTCACTAATGATTGAAATGCTGTCATTGAGACCGTGTGAATTGGCTGCATCCAGTCCAAGTTGCCAAAACATTTCCTGGTGTAAGTTTGTTTTGCCAGTCCCCAGCATAAGGCACCACCTGAATCTGTTCAAGTACTAAAAAAACAAATTTGTTGAATCCTGGGCATATACTGGAATTGCCTTGCCAGTGTACTCTTTTTGTCTTGTCACTCTAAGTGTGTTGTTATATTTGTTTATTCAGGGAATTTTTGGCCTTTATTTTTACTTATTATTTATTTACTAGGAATGTCTGACTGGGAATGAAGACAATTTTCAGCCGAGGCCTGGGGAGAAACACTCCAGATGCATGTTTTTGTAATGTGGGAGGAAACAGGAGCACCCAGAGGAAATCCACATGAAGGGAGGGCATGCAGACACTGCACAGAAGGCACCCCAGCTGAGAATCAGACTGGAGAACCTCTTGCTCTGATGCAACAATGCAACCACTGCACCACTGTGCCATCCATGCCGTCCATGTTTTGCCTGTGTAAAAAGCGGCACATGAAGTACATGTGGGCATATAGACCACTCTTTGTGTTGCACAGTTGTATGTACCACCAGTCATTATACCAACAATTTTGTTCAACAAAGGGCCTTGATAAGAGGTGTCTATGTATGCACATTGGTGACAATGTCCACATTTTCTTGTGTTCAATAGGCACCTACTGTCTGCCCCAGTTTTTTCTAGGAGGCATTTCATATTAGGTTTATTTTAGTAAATGGGGGGTCCACAAAATGAATTTTAATTTCCTCATCATACTGCAACACGAACTAATTCTTCCGCGAAATAAGTTTAATATCTTTGGCATCCAGGGTATAATGTAACACCATGTTCATGTGGTTATGAAAGCCTGGACTATCTTGGTCCTTGTCTGCCTTCACAAGTTGTTGTAACCCATTCTTGATGATCGGTGCATATTTGTTACTTCTTCCAGCCCACATTTCATTGAATGTCATATCCAGCATAGACAATGAATGTCTTCTATCCTGGAACATCAGTTTCATCCTTCTGAACTGTTCAAGACACATGTTGTCCAAAGTAAGTCAGGAAGTCCTAATGAACTGGCTTTTCACCACTCCTTTCCTTTGGTGGAATGGGTGTCAACTTGTGAAAAAAAGAAATGTGTTGCAGTATGAGGGTTTTCTGTATATTTCATCCTGGAATGCTCCATCTGGACACTTTGTAATCATAACATCAAGGTAATTAATCCTTTCATGGTTAAAGCAGTAAGTAAATTTAAGAAAAGAGGTACTAGTTTGTAGCTGATGAATTAATTCTTCTAACTGTACAGTGGTACCTCTCCAAATGATTAACAAGTAGTCCAGAAACCTGAAATAATCCACACAAATATCAAAAATAGGAAATCTGACTGGGTCTATATCACATTATCAGACAATGAAAAGAGCGAACGCTTTTTTATTGATCCGATAATGTCAAAGGGAGAAAAAAGTAAAGTCACGGAACATCGATTTTTTTTCCCCAGGGGAAAAAAATCAGTGGGCTGTCTTCGGGACGTTGCCATTTCCTCCACTATGTTGTGATCTCAGAGTTGGTATATTTAAATAGGGGTGTGTGGGGGGCATAGCCCCCCTCATTGGGGGGGTGGGGGCAAATCCCCCCACTTCATTTTGTGTTTAAACTTTTTTTTTTTTTTTGCGGAGCAGCGGATTTTTTTCCCTGGGAAAAAAATTTGCTGTTCTGTGTGTTCGCTTTTTTTGTTATTTCAATATAATTGGTTTGATGAAAGAGCGTTCGCTATTTTCATAGTGTGATAATATGATATAGACACATCTGAACAAGACTTAAAGCTCCCATCTCGAAAGCACCGCATTAGTGAACATGGGGGCACAAGTGGCCCCCATAGCTAGTCCAGTTAACTGTTCATAATACTCTGCTTCAAATGTCAAAAAAAATGTTATTTAATACCATTTCCATTAATTCAACAACTAAAGTGGCTTCTGTGTCTGATAAAAGTCCATGTTTCCTCACAATTTCTCTGAACTACTGAAGTCCCACTTCGTGGGGTATAACTGTAAATAAGCTTTGCAAATCCCAGGTCACAAAAATACACTCTGTTCCGATTTTGATTTTCTTCAGTTTGTTCAATAAGTCCCAGGAATCATGAATATTATGTGGGTATGAATCAAACAAAAGTTTAAGCTTTTTATCAACAAATTTCGCCAAGGTTGCCACTATCGGGTGAAATGGACTGATGTTAGAGTGGATTTTGAGAATGCCAAAAATCTTTGGAATGATGGGATAATCTACTCTCAAAAAATTGTATAGGCCCTGTGAAATCATATCAAACAATAAAAACTCATCTAGGGCCACCTTAACTGCCCTATAGACAATATTAATATCGAAACAGCTCTATACACCTCATCATTCTGTAAGAGATTAGTCATGTGTCCTGAATAGTCTACCCATTTCATAATGACCAGGCCCCCTCCTTTGTCCAATTTCA
Organism: Protopterus annectens; assembly: GCF_019279795.1. Classification (NCBI taxonomy): domain Eukaryota; kingdom Metazoa; phylum Chordata; order Ceratodontiformes; family Protopteridae; genus Protopterus; species Protopterus annectens. The sequence continues at coordinate 1,635,439,059 of NC_056735.1, read as the reverse complement.
TACCACTGATGTTCTTAATGTATGTAAAGTTTTTGAGAATTTCTCTATCTTGTTTGGATAAATTCTAACATTGTTTGTGTCTTGTTGTCCAACAATTCATGAATTTCTTTTTCACATGTTTTCTCAAAAAACATTCAACACTGGATGTAATGGGGGATTAACAATACTTTTCGTTCTAAATTTACCTGAAAAGTCAGAGTCACTTGCTTCCCTGAATAATATTTGAAAATTAAGCTTACGGGTAAAAACCTTAAGATCGAGGAGGGTATCCTTGACATTAGCTCTTGCTAAAGGAATAAAATTGTATCCCTTCAAAAATAAATTATGGTGCTCGGGAGCAATGGAGAAATCTGTAAAATTGTAGATATTAAAAATTGAAAAAAAGAGGTAATGCTTACAGTACCTTTGGAAGATGTTGAAGCAGAATCCTGTACAGGGGAATCAGTTATCACCATCTTGAATTCTGATTTGTTTGTCTGTTCCTGTTGTTCTTCTACTTCTTCCTTCTGTTCTGGGGATTGTTCCCCACTTTCTGTGTGCTGGCCATTTGTTTGTTGTCCAACCTCTCTGACCTCCTCAGGGGATTACCTCTAAAGGGACTTCTTCCTCGTGTTCACTGGTAGCATGGATCACAGTACCTGTTGTAAGAATATTCTTCGATGGATTCCTGAGGGGGGTGGGGTACACAGTTCTATTCCGATAATTTTGGTCGTCTCTTACTAGTTTCCTAACTTTTTTGTATTAATTTGTTGTTGCTGGACTGACAAATGTTATTAAAAATCAGACTTATATTTGCAAAAGTCTAAGTCCACTGTAATTGATTCAACCAGTTTAGTGATCTCTTGTTTATGTCTAAGCATCCATCTTTCGTTTTTCTTAATAAGGAGTTTAGTAAGTTCAAGTCCAGTACAATCAAAAAATTCTAGAAGTTGCAGGTGGAATGGTGAATTAATCTCCACACCCTGTTGAAACTTCCAGATATGAAATCCCTTAGGAATATAATGTCTGCTCACACTCTTCACCCAGAAAATAATTGTTACGTTGCAGAGATTTGTATTTAAAAAGCCATTTATCAACGGCAGATATTTGTTCTTATAGTGAAAAATAGCTTCCATCTGCAGACTGAATGTATTGTCTCTAGTTGTTGTAATTAAAATTATTCAGCCATTTATGTACATTACCAGTGAAAGTCTAGTCAGAAATTTTTAAACCAGTAGAATTACTAGAACTGTGAACAGTCTTACCACTACGTACAGGCAGGAAACTCTTCACTGTGATGTGAATTAACTTCCACTCGAGGGTCGTTTGTTCCCCAGTTCAATTGTGAAAGGGCCTAAGTAAGTTGCTGAGTTAACACAGTAAGATTACCAGGTTCCAGTGTGAAGTATATGGGGGTGTCGTGAAAAAAATCCTGTGAGTTAGGAGCTGACATACACGTAACACTCTAGGAAATTCGAAAACATAGAACCAAAACCACAAGTTGAATTCTGGTATTGGCAGTAACAAAATCCAAAAACCAAAAACAGCCAGCAAGCCAAACCAACCACAGGTCCTCAAAATACATTTATTTGATCAAGTAAAATCATGGTTGAGTGCTTTCTTCTATTTACACAGATATCATCAGAACCATGAATGAAACTCTTTCACTTCCTTTTAAAGTTTTCTCACTTCCTTCTAAAATGATCGAAACAACATGCCCCCAGAAACAACCAATCAAAATGTAATTTCATGACATCATTGATTTACTGGTGAAGTGTTCACCTTCCAGGATAGAGGATACCCCTTGTCATTGCAGGATATGACATTCGATGAAGTGTGGGTTGGAAGGAGTAACAAATATGCACCGATCATCAATGGGTTACAACAACTTGTGAAGGCAAATAAGGACCAAGATGGGTCCAGATTTTTATAACCACATGAACATGGTGTTACATTATACCCTGGATGCCAAAGATATTGAACTTATTTTGTGAAAGAATTAGTTTGTGTTGCAGTGTGCTGAGGAAATCAAAATAATCACCTACAAAAACAAATCTAATATGAAATGCCTCCTAGAAAAAAACAGGGGCAGACAGTGGGGGACTATTGAACACAAGGAAATGTGGACATTGTCACCAATGCCCATACATAGACACCTGCTATGAAGGCCTTTGTTGAACAAAATTGTTGGTATAATGACTGGCCGTAAATATAATTGTGCAACACAGAGTGGTCTGGCTGGCCACATGAACTTCATGTTTCAGTTTTAAATAGGCAAGACCAACAATGTCTTGAATAAATGAATATATCAACATACTTGCAGCATATAGTGACAAGACAAAAGGAGTGCACTGGCAAGGCATTCCAATATATACCCAGGACTCAACAAATTAGTTTTTTTTAGTACTTGAAACAGATTCAGGTAGTGCCTTATGTTGGGAACTGACAAAAAACATTTACACTGGGAAATGTTTTGGCAACTTAGAATGGATGCAGCCAATGTACCTGATCTCAAGATAGCATTTCAATCACTAGTGAACTGAGAAAATTAGCCAGTATATTGTGATTGCTGCTCTTGGTTTTATGTGTGGTTATTGTATTTTATTTTATTTTATTTTAGTTAAGTTTATTTTCTCAATGTCAAACTAATATTTTTTTGCTAATTTTCTGCTAGTTTTTTCCAGCTTTTTCTTAGCTTTAAGTTTAAAACAAGTCTTGAAGGCGGGCACTTCACCAGTAAATCAATGGTGTCATGAAATTACATTTTGATTGGTTGTTTCTGGGGGTGTGTTCTTTTAATCATTTTAGAAGGAAGTGAGAAAACTTTAAAAGAAAGTGAGAGAGTTTCATTCATGGTTCTGATGATATCTGTGGAAGTAGAAGAAAGTGCTCAACCTTGATTTTATCTAATCAAATAAATGTGTATTTTGAGGACCTGTGGTTGGTTTGGCTTGCTGGTTGTTTTCAGTTTTTTGGATTTTGTTACTGCCAGTACCAGAATTCTGCTTGTGGTTTTGGTTCCAGTACTGAGTGAAGGAACAAACTAATTTTGAAGGTGTTACTTCCAGCTTCCACAGGGAATAACTCTCCTTCAATATCAGGGAAATCTGCTGCTTCTACCTCTCCATCTTTAACCAAGAAGCCAGCTGACAAATCTAAAGGAAAAAAACAAAGGACAGAGAGATAAAGATAAAGACAAGGGCAATGATAAACCTAAAACCTTGAGAAAGAGGTTCCCATATCAGACAATTTTGTCAGCTCCAGCTCCTAAACATGGAAAATCCACAGAGGCAATGTTGTTCTCAGATCTGATAGCTTTAGGATTCCCACTCTCCATATAGGTTTCATCAACAGCAAATTTCACCTAGGCTCCAATCTCCAGTATTGCATGACAGACCAAATCACCAATCCAGTCCACTTTCCTTTACCTCATCCATTAGTTCAGGCAGGTCTACCAGGAGCCTCACTGAAGAAGACATGGACAAAATGATGAGATTTGTTTGGACCCAGATCCAGTTGGGGGTCCTCCTGGCTGTAACCACGGTTGGATCCAGGGAAACAGTCTCTTCACCTCATTCTCTTGTAGCTTCTTCTCCGATTCAATGTTGTGAATCAGAGTCCTCAGGGCAGATCTGCATTGGAACCATGAGTGTTTTCTTCTCTGGCTCAGATGAGTTCTCTGAGGTTGGCTTCAACAGTGTCAAACCCATCCAAATCATGCAGCCAAATATTTGGCATCAACTCTGACAAGGCAGGGTTGGTTCCAAGGTCTTTGAATCCATTCCTCCATCTGAACCTCGGTGTTTAACAGCTCAGCACCAGCATCAGCCTAAGATCCCAGCCACATGGCTTCCCAGGTTCAGCCATCTTCAGGGGTTTCAGCTCCTAGGATGAGGCTCCTGGGATCCATGTCAAGCTCAGCATTCAAAACTTTCAAGAGAGTACTCTCTCTACTCACCTCAAAATGAGATCAATCCCTCCTGCTATAGATTTCCTGGTCAGGAGCCTATTCTTATTGACCTGTCAGGACAAATAGTGACCAGAAGTCCTGAACTGGCTCTCATACAAGAGACCAGGTCAGCTTCCAAATCCTCCCTGAGCAGTCCACAGAGGAGATACACAGGAAGCATATGTGCAAAAGGATGTACTTGGATTCCCTAAAGGAATCCAGTACCACTGACATTGACTTTGATGAAGAAGAAGGTTCCACCTGATCCCCCCCCTTCAGGATGTCTCATTTGATGAAATCTTAGAGCTTCTTAGACAGAAAGGGGGACGGTCTTCGCTAATGCCTTCCGTAGCAGAGTCAATATTCCTTGAGGCTTTTGGTTCTGGCCCATCTAATTCTTGTATTGTTGTGCATGTTGATGAGGTGGTTGATCTTATCTTTAAGTGTGCAAGGAAGAAGCCAGATACAACTGAGCCTATTCCTAAAAAAACTGATAAGTTCCTTGTTGCTCCTAAAGACCATTCCCATTGGAGCAAGGGTCCAGCTGTAGATTCTATGATAGCAGTAGGCACCAAGAAGGAAGTAATGGAGGAGAGTTCATCTGTCCCCCACCACACCAAACAGGGAGTCTTATGCTCTGGACAGATTTGGGAAGGGTGTTTATTTTTCATCTACATTTTCGGTGAGAGCTTTGAAATATTTTGCTCATGTCACATGTTTCCAGAGGGCTTTACCAAAGGAGATCTCCAGATTTCTCCCAGGGATCTTGTGCATGGATTAAAGGAAGTCCATAAATTCACAGTTGGCTCCCTTACCGTTCTTTGTCTAATATTTCTATGCACCTTATCTCCAGTGCCACAGAGGGTGCTTCTAGAGCAGCCAGCATAGATAATGCCATCAGGAAATATGTCTAAATGCAGCTATGTGATTTTGTGGAAAATTTTAAGATGCCTTTTGTCAGTGCCCCTTATGATGGATCTACACTCTTTAGTCCCAATGTAAAAGAGACAGTTTCTAGAAGTGAGAAAGATGGTAAATTCCTATCTGCCATAGAGATCAAATTCTCCATTCCTCAGAGGACATTCTCTAGAAACTAAAAAAGACGGTATGAGAATTTGGTTTCACAAATCCCAGGGGCATTCACCTGATACATTCATAAATTCCACCAGTATTCATCCAAAACTTCCAGAGAAACAGTCCCTCCATGGCAGATTGGGAATTATTATAATGCATGTCACTCCAGAGGCAGAGCTGGTCCACAAAATTAAGACTTCAGAGGACCATTTTCAGAGAAGCCTTTCCAGTGCTCCTGAATGGATGCCCAACTGTCGCACTCTGAAGGCAGCCAGTGGCACTTATCCCTGCATCTAACAACCTGGATGTCCATCATTTGCGACAAATAGGTACAAAGGATCATTACCAGAATCTTTCTCATTCTATTCCACACTCCTCCTCTATCTCCAAAAAGACTTCCCAAAATTCCACCCTTGTAAACAGAAGCAGCCACTTCACAAATAAAGAAGCTTCTAAACAATCATGTCATTCAAGAGATCCCACCAGACCAGAAGGGATTCAGAATTTACTCAAGGTTCTTTTTAGTTCCAAAGAAGAATGGGTACCTAAGGCCATTTTTGGACCTAAGTTACTTGAAAAAGTTTGTGAAGCAAACAAAATTCCAAATGGGCACAGTACCATCTATACTACTTCTGCTGACAAAGAATGACTGCATGTGGTCAACAGAACTTCAGGACGCGTACTACCACATAAAGATGGACAGACACTCCATGTAGTATCTTCACTTCCAGCTGAGAGCCAGTTATTTTTATTTCAGAGCTCTGCCCTTTACTCTCACCACAGCCTCCCTTTGTGTTTAACAAATGTATGGCAGTAGTAGCAGTTCATCCCCGACTGCAGGATTTCTGGGTGTTCCCTTATTTGGATGACAGGCTAATCCCCCTACAATAGATCTACTCATTCAAGCCAGAGGCTCTTTTCTCCATCTGTGTATAGACCTGGGGTATACAGTGAATTTAACAAAATCCAAATTTCAGCCAGTTCAGTCCTTGGAATTCATTGGGGAGCTGCTGAGCACAAATCTCTAAATAGCAAAGCTCCCATGGACAAGGATCACATCATTTCACCAACAGGCTCTAACTGTTTTGACCAATCAAAAGCCACCAGAAAAAAATAAGTCTTTGTCTCTTGGTTTCAGGGCAGCTTCCATCACACTAGTTCCCTTAGCCAGGTTCTTCAGTGAACTCTGGCAGTTCAGTGGTCAATGAGAAAACAGCCTATGTGCTTTCAAGTATGTTTAACAAAGATTTGCAGAACACAAATGCAGTGGCAACTGGAATCAATCCATCTATCCATCCTCAACCCTCTTTTTCCCATTCTGCACATGGGGTCGGGATGTCACTTTTGCAGTGACAGTCATGTCGAGCCAAGGTTTACACCGCTGGGTGGCTAGCCCTGCCATGGTAGTTAATTCATACCACTCACTCAGAAACACACTCTCACCTACAGCCAATTTAGAATGTCCAATCCACTTACTAAATGTCTGTGGAATGTGGGAGGATACTGGAGCAACTGGAGGAAACCCACATCACTGCAGGGAGGATATGCAGACTCCACACAGAAGGCCCTCTAGCTGAGAATCAAACTGGAGAACCTATTGCTGTGGGGCAAAATGCTAACTGCTGCACCACTGTGACCACCATGTATCTCTAGGATGTCCTTTCATTCTTCCCTCTCCCCAAGCCACAGTGATAATACATGCTTCCCATTTTGGGTGGGGATCATTACCTGGGAAAAACAGTAGAACGTATATGGTAGCAATAAGTGGCCAGTCTACATATTGATGTTTTGGAGATGGCAGCAGTTCTCTTAGTATCGCAAGCCTTTCAGGACTCTCTCCTCTTAGATATGATATCTATCCAGACAGGCGACATGGCAGTACATCAGCATAAATGGAAGACATGTATCTTACCTCTTGTGTAAAGAGGCCATGAGAGTGTGGTAATGGGCGATATCTTCTCACTGCATTCTAATAGCAATGCACATTCTGGGGTAATCCAATGTTCTAGTGGATAAGTTGAGCAGATATTTCTCTCTCATGAGTGGCCCCACAACCCTGTAGTCACAGAGAGTTTTTTTTTCAGCCATAAGGGCCGACCTTGCTGTGATCTCTTTGCCTGTCCCCACAACACAAAGTGCAACAAATTCTTCACTCTAACTCCCTAGGAAGGTGTGTCACCAAGGGATGCTGTTGCTCACAATTGAAACCCTAGTGTCTTTTATACCTTAACTCCAACACCTTTGATACCCAAGTTCTTGTAGAAAGTATTGGCTAAGAAGGTCACATTTATCCTCATAGCCCCCTATTGGCCCAAACAAGTGTGGTTTCTGTTCCTCTGGCCTCATTTGTTACATCCTCCTTGAGTGCTGGGCTTGGACATAGATCTACTCTCTCACCCACTAGGGTTGCTTCATCCAGACATTCAGCCCATCAAGATAACAGTATGATTTCTCCAACTCCAAGGATGGTTAGACAGTCCAAGTTCTCATCCTCAATAGTACATAGTCTTACTTTTCCCAGAAACCTTCAGCACATAAGCTTTACAAAAGTAAATGGTTAAAGGTTTTCTATCTGGGCAGTTGAGAACAATCTTGATCCTTTTTGGCTCCTCTTGCAGCAATTTTAGATTTTCTTGCTCATATTTTTCAAAATGAAGTAACCTACTCTAGTTGCTCTACTATCTAGGTACAGTTAGCAGCCTTATCATCCTTTCACATTGGAGAAAATCACATTCCCATAGAATCTCATAGACTATCTAAATCTTTCCTCAGAGAAATTTTCGTATTACGTCACCAGCTCAGAAATCCATTTCCTTCATGGGATGTTACAGTTTTGATGCAAACATTAACTTCCCCTCCTTTTGAACCTGCTGCTAAAGTTGATCTAAAGTTTTTATCATGGAAATTGTTTTTTTTGGTGGCTGTTACTTCCATTAGGAGAATTTCTGAGTTTTATGCCTTGTCTTCAGTGTCTCCTTATTTTGTCCTACACAAACCGTGTGCCTGAAAACCAACCCTTCCTTTCTCCTAAAGGTGGATTCTGAATATTTTATCAACCATATCTTCCAGTATTTTTCTCAAATGTTTCAAACAAGAGTGAGTACACATTACACTTGCTAGATGTTCACTGTCAGTTATGTTTTTACTTATATCTGACAAAACCCTTCAAAAATCTGATCAGTTGTTTGTTCCTCCTTCCCTACTAAGTCAGGAAAAGATGTATCCAAAGTTACTCCTTCACATTGGTTATCTAGCTGTATATTTTATGTTTACCAAGAAAGAGGTTTGTCACTGTCTACAATTTCAAAAGCCCATCCTAGAAGATCTATAGCTTCATCTACAGCCTTCTTTTCTAGAGTGACACTCGATGACATCTGTGCTGCAGCTATCTGATCCAAGGTAAATTCTTTTATTTCCCATTGCAAACTGGACATACGGTCCAGATCAAGAGCTTTGTTTTGTTCAGCTGTGATCCAGAATATCCTTTCATAGCACAACCCAAGTGTTAGAGTAGCTGGGGAATTTGTTCCATATGTTGAGGAACAGACAGAAAAGACAACATCAGATGTGAAGTAATGTACTTGCTATAAGAATAGATCTGTGCTGTCTGTTTCCATACTTCCTCAACTACTCACCTTCCTTTCACCTCCCGTTTTACTTATAATAGATATCATTATCACTTTTGGATTTCTCTGGCTGACGATTTCTCTGGCTGACCTAACCTTGGCTCCTTGAGATTGTTTTCCAACATTATACACATATATATGTATATCTATATCTATACACACACACACATATATCTATCTATCTATCTATCTATCTATCTATCTATCTATCTATCTATCTATCTATCTATATATCTGTACTTAAATCGATCAAATACCATGTATGTTGACATGCATAATGCTGAAATCAATTGTTCGATGTTACGCACATTGTCATGCTACTATGCATGTGCAGAGAATCCCAGAGCATGCAAAACTTTGTACTCCCCATGTGGGTGACTGCACCCCCTACACCCCCTCTGCTAGTTATACATTGTAACTCCAAGATCACACAGTCCCTGAGGAAAAGGTATATTCTCCTGCCTGGAACTACAAAACAATCCCGCTAAGCTGTCGCACAGGTCGCAGAAAACTCGGCCAGAGTATAAAGTGGAAAAACAATAGTGGAGCCGATGTAGTTCCAAAATTTTAATGGCAGCAGTAAGGGTAAAAAATGCCATTTAGTACATATGAGTAAGACAAAACTCAAAAAGCACGTACTTTCATCCTGCTTACTACAGGACTTCATTAAAACAAAGGAGCACAATCAAACAACACTTTATAAACACTAATTACATCCAGATCAACCAATTACATTAAAAATCACATTACCTGCTTTAACCATATAGAATTTAATGGTTCAGTATACTAACACATCTAAATTGACACTTTAATGATAAAAAACTTCACCAAACTCACTAGTGTATAATACTATAAAATGGAAAGAATAAAATTGCTAATACCTTGCATATAAATTCCACATATTCTAAAAATATAATCTAAAATTAATTTTTGTATAAACGTTTTACAGACACAATAATTGAGATACAGTATTACAATATTTATACATGTTAAATAAGTGATTAAAACTATGTGTATATAATTCATCAACATTTTTATGTATATGCAAATAAATATAAATTGAATAAATTAAGTAAATAAAGAAAATATAAACAGATAACAAAGTTTAGCTGCTCTCAACTTTAAAACAGGAGCTATAGAGACAGAATCATTTATACCAGCATATTCTGTGGCATGTAATTCTAAGTTGCCGCAACAAAGTTCCCTGTATTTGATTCTTGTCTGCCATGTACCTCCCCTAGGATCTTGAGGAGCCAGTTCTGATAATACCAAACACAAACTTCTAAAATTTCACACATTTAATGGAATGTTTGTATAAGGCACTACTTGAATTACATTTTTGAATATCATAAATGTGTTCATATATTCTTTTTTTTCAACACTATCTCTGTTCTCCTACCTGGGTATTGTCGATCTTGCATGCCTCTTGATCACCTGTTTAGTCAACCAAATGGTGTCAGTTAAACAGGTGTTGACCAAAGTACCATTTGACAAAGTTACCAGGACCAATATAGATATAAATATGTCAGCTGGTTTTCTTATTACTTGTTGTGTTGCATTGTATTGTTGTCTTTCTTCTTGCAAGTAAACTCAGTCTGAGATAGCTAATTCTATATACAATGATTATGGGTAAGGGGAGGATGCCTCAGCACCAGATCCAAAGCTTGGAAATAGACAAAGTCAGATCTAAGTCAGATCCAAAGACCCATCTGTTAAGGAAAGACAGAGGCAGACAACATGGAGCTATCATTATGGTAAGTACATTACTTTTGTTTTTATTTTCATTAATTTTATATCCTGAAAAGATTTGAAACTGTCTCAGAATGTTTCACAACACTGATATCCCCTTTTCTGGATTTATCAGGTACAAAATAATATTTCCTAATAAAAACAACTTTTCCTGCATACCATACCAGTTATATCCTTGAATTTCTTGGTCTCTTGTTGTATTTGCCAATGGCTCTAAATATAAAGCAAATAACAAATGGGGAAATGACACCCCTGATTGGTTTCTTTTTCAAACACAACGTATCAGAGATGAACCCTATTACTTTAATTCTTGCCTCTGATCTTTCATATATCCACCTAATTAACCTTATCATTGTATCACGGAATGCAAATGCTTCTATTGCCCAACACATAAAATCCCAGCTTACTCTGTCGATTGCTTTCTTTGCATCAAGACCCAATGACAACAGCACTTTTTTTTCTTACATTCTGTTTCCCTCTGTATCATCAATTGTCAGATGTTTGCTTCCACTCCACAAAACCACATTGATCCATACCTACAAATATTGGCCACACCTCTGCTATTCTTTTAGCTAGTATAGACATAAACACTTTATAATTATGGCTTAAAATTGGAGTGGGTCTATATGAAGCTGGGTCTTACAGGTCTTTACCATGGTTTACTATCAAAATGTTGAATGGCAGTTATGTGAAACTAAGATCGTCGAATGCATGGTTCCCAGTTTCTGTAACACTGATCTGAAAATGTGTGAATACACTTAAGGGAATGCTAGTGTTCATTTCACTCATATGAGGTCGCTGTTCTGATTGGAGATTGCACTACAGTGGGGATCAGGAAATTTACCCTTTTCCTTATTGTAGCATGATCTTGAAGTTTGTATATATAATATGCAGGGAGTGTAGGGAGTTGCCCCCCCTGCAAAACATAAGTAGAAACATGTAAAACTGAATAAGCAAGCATGTCAAAATGACAGCTTCTCAACAACAAAATGATAGAAATGCTCCACAAGGCACTAGGCATTCCTGGACAATAAAGACCAGTTCAAAACTTCTTAAATCCACCAGAAAAACATAAGAGGTCGCTGTTCTGATTGGAGATTGCACTACAGTGGGGATCAGGAAATTTACCCTTTTCCTTATTGTAGTGTGATCTCAAAGTTTGTATATATAATATGCAGGGAGTGTAGGGAGTTGCCCCCCCTGCAAAACATAAGTAGAAACATGTAAAACTGAATAAGCAAGCATGTCAAAATGACAGCTTCTCAACAACAAAATGATAGAAATGCTCCACAAGGCACTAGGTATTCCTGGACAATAAAGACCAGTTCAAAACTTCTTAAATCCACCAGAAAAACATTATTTTATTTACTCGATTAATCACTTTTGTCCACTTGACCATGGACTTCATCAGAATCAAAAACAATTAATGCAAGCACATTTAAATATACCAAACCATCCAATAAAATATTTTCATTTACAAACTCCATAATCAAGTGCACCGTCTCTTAAAAAGACAGTGTGTAAAAATGCAATAGCTGACAAAGAAATCGTTTGATTAGACAATACCCATCCTTATGTAATTTATAAAAATATGTAAAGCATTACATACTCTCAAAATCAACAATATTAACCAAAGTGTTATAAAATTTTAAACAGTGTGTACAATAAAAAACACCTTTAAATACTACCTAGGATAAAGCTCATTAATATCAAAAAGTTACTTTCCTTCAAGGAACCATCGGTAATAATATCTCTATGCATATACTTAAATCACATCCTATTATCGTAATTCTAATACTGGATTATGGGAATGTTATCATTTATACCGGGGGGGGTAAGTGGCATTTAATAATTGCCATTTAACTTCCCTTTCCTATAATAGGAGTTTAATATTACCTCCCCTGGAGTTTACAGTAAGACTGTCTATAATGGCAAATTTAAACGTAGTACATGTGGGACTAGAGGCTATGTGCCTAAATAGGGCATTGTTAGTGTTCTGCTTCCCTATTTGGTAAGTGTGTTTGTATATTCTATTCTTTAGGGCTCTGTCCGTCTTTCCGATATAGAACCCCAGCCATGTGCAACACTTAACTAAATATACTACACGTTTCAAACTAAATTACCTTTCTTAAAACTCACCCTAGTTCTATTAATATTATCTAAACTTAAAAATTCATCCTCCAAAATGGTGAAACACTAATTACATCTTCCATATTTCCTAGTACCACTTTTTCCTTGTCCCTTTGTATATATTATTGATTTTTACAGTATGTTAAAATTTATATTTAAGTTTAGCTCCTGTTTTGGACACAAATTTTGGTTTATCCCCTAATAATTTGTACACCTCACTATCACATCTAAGTAGATTCCAATTTCTAACCACTATATTTTTTATACATTCAACTGAGGGATAGTATTCTAAAACTAGGGCTCTCCCAAAATCATCATCTCCTTTTTTATTACTGGTGAATTCCATTCCTTTTCCTAATAGGGGTTTATATTTATTACCCCACTGGGTTTTCGCATATTGAGTGACATCCTTAACTACCGCTAAAGGATAAAAATACTGTATTTCTAGTGGATTTAAGGAGTTTTGAACAGGTCTTTATTGTCCAGGAATACCTAGTGCCTTGTGAAGCATTTCTATCATTTTGTTGATAAGTAGAAACATCACAGGAAGTCAGGGTTACCTGGGTAATGTTGATAATATCGAATTGCAAATTATCAACTTTACCACTGTAATCATTTTGAATTAATATCATTTCTATTTTTAACATTTATTTTTATGTAACTGAATAAACAAGGAACCACAGTTTAACATTTTGACAGTAAGCCCTTTACCATCTTTAGTTAATACAGATTCCACAGCTTGCTTCCAAGATGTTGTTTTTTTCCTTTCTTTTAAAATACTGTTTATACAACACTATTTTTATCTCATTGTTTCCTATCATAACTATTAGTTGTTGAGCTTCACCTACCTCTAATCTTGCTATAATTAAATCATCTGTAAATATTTCCATTTGTCCTCTTTCATGATTTTCACATTCCTCTGCTTTATAGAAATGTCCATAACATTTCTGAAATACCTCTAATACTTCTACAGTCTCACATTATTTTGCTTGTTGTAGGCTCCCTAAGTTTGGTGACTACCCTTTCTACTTTCTGTTGCCTAAGTCATTGTGCTAAAAGATTTTTTGCTCTGGAGTTGTTATCAGAAATGGTTGCTTAACAACCAGCTATTTAAACTGATGAATATTATCCAAATACTCTCTAATTTTCTCTTTTGCAGTCTACAGTTGTACCTCTTTTTGTTTGGTGAGATTTCCCTTGTTCTGCAATACTTTGAACTTTGTCATTCCCTCTAAATAGTTTTTATTACCTCTTAACCATATGTGCACTTTCTCTTTTATGTCTACCTTTCTTAAACTTCATTTTCATTTTATCCCATTTACTACCTATCACTTCTGAAGAAATATATACCTTCTCTAATAACCCTTGAATGCTTTCCATGTATTTTAACAGGTAAGTTGGAAATCAAATGCAAATGTTCCTGCGAAATATAAATTCTATCCAGTCTAGCTCAGTTATAGTACCCTGGAGAATAATATGTAAGTTCTTTCAGAGTTCTTATCACACAAGTTATGTTCTCCATACCAAACATTTTCATAAATTTCCACAGAAATCTACTCTCTTTTGTTATACTTTCCCTTCCAGGTCCCCCTGAAACATCCTCAATATTGCAGATCAAGTTCCAGTACCAAGCTATAAGTAATAGTCCCTGCTGAAGACCGATTACTTCTCACATGTTCTTATAATAGCTGTTTTGGTGGAGTATAAATATCTGGTAGTGTAATCTTCCTCTTTTGCCAATAGCCCCTCTCTACCACAAATCTCCAATTATTGTCTTTTTCCTCTTTTGTCACTATTGGAGACTCTCTAGAAATTAATATTATTACTCTCCTTTTCCTTTCTCCTTGAGATTCTGCTGAATATCCATCCTGAAATCCTTTAGCTATCAAATTCACATGATTATTTCTTTCCAAATGCATTTCCTGCAGCATTGATATTTGCCTTCTGTATTTCTTAGTATAATTCAATACTCTTCCTTTTTGTCTATACTTGTAAGGAAACTTGCATTCCAAGATACTATGGATAGCATAGCCATTATGATAAAAGCTGTTGTTTCCAACTAATATACATGACAGCTTTTTTAATGTGTATTTTCAACCATTGTCTTACTTGCACACACTAATGTCTGGCAGGCTGATCTTTCATTCAATTGTTTCTTCTCATCTCCATTTGAACCTGTCATATTCCTCAAGACTTTTCATTTTAATGAAAACCCTGAAATAAAAAAATGAGCACATTTTCAGAAAACCCTGTCCATAGCTACCTTAGAACAAACACTCAAAACTATGTACATCTTCAAAAAAAAAATAAGTCTAACCCTCCAGATACGAATAATTGCCCCAAATTGACAGCTGCGCCCACAAGCATTACCTTACCTAAATTTAAGGTCATCTATGCTAAAACACATGTTAGATCCTGTATTTCCATTTACACTAATTGCTATATGTTCTTTTTTAATCTCTATCCCCCTCTCAGAAATGAAAAAAACAGCTTGTATGCTTTTAGAAAATATTAACTTTTATCCTTAAGGGAAAAAAATGCTGGCTATCTTTAAATAAAACTAAGTTGCAGAGTGTGCTATTAAATACATTAAAGTATTCAGGCTGCTTTGAGGGTATCTCTTATTCACCTCCCATAGTTTTCAACTTTATTTTTGACTGAACTGCTTGCATTGCATTTTTAAATGTTATATTTCCCTCAGTAAATAATGCACCCCTAAAATTAATTGCTTGCATCTGCAGACAGATCATCACCATGTCAAAGTATTCAGCAATGAAAAAAAACAGCTAACATCTTTGCAGATGCATAAAGGAATCTTTGAAAATTTCCCTCAGAACAGAATGTTCATCTGCCTTCAGCCAGACTTGACTCCACAGAGTTGCTGATGGAAGAAAATTAAGCTAATATATTTGGCATAGTTGTGCTTCTCTTCTGCATGACATACAATGAATAACCATTTTCCACATATACTCTGCTGTCTCCATTTTTTAATACTTTTCACTTCTGCCACAGTTTTGTCAGGATCAACTCTTTCTGCAGGTATGATTGCATCTTTTCTCAGGCCATATTTAGAGCAAACACTTGATGTGCCCTTTCAATTAACAAATTCTGTTGTGGAATGCCAGTCCAGTGGCTTATTGTGCTTTCATAAAATTAATTCAGTCTTTTCTTCCAATTCTCTGGTGCAGCATAAAATTTCAGCTTTTCATTTTGTGCTCTAACTTACTATTCTTTGAAAATGGTGTTCTTGAGAAGCCTTGTACACATCAACCCTTTTCTTCATTTCAACATCTGACTGATTTTTGCAGTTTTATCAGTTCATCTGAATAAGTGTGTAAAGCTTCTTCTATTTTTCCAGCCTTTTATTTAAGTTGATACAGTCCATCAATGTTTCATTTATTTTAATCACCTCTGAGTACATCTGATTTATTTTTTCCTCTAAATTACTGAAAGCCATCTCTTTTACCAGAGCTGAAGCTTGAACTTCTTCCCAGCCATTATTTTCTCTTCACCTTTTCTGTTTGATTTTCTTTCTGGTTCTCTAAATTTCTTATTTGTTGGCATAAGCCAGTAACTGAATGTTACCCCTCATGACAATTTCATTGGCTGTTATTTCGCAGTTTCTGCTTTCACACTGGGAGAGCTGAAATGAAGCTGTTGATCAGTGTGCAGCCATCTTGGAAGTCCAATCTACAGTATTTATGTGATCATCAAATATGCAATAATCACAGGTCTCATAACAACTAAAAATAATCTGTTAAAATGTTAACTGTTAACCTCCCCTCTTCTGAGGCAAAACATTTCTTTGAATGCTTATTTTGTATCCGCTTCTCATATTTAACATGCTTTAAAATGTTCTTATGATGCTGATACAGTCTCCAGGACTCCTGCTTCTTGGTAAGTAGATGAGATTTGTTTATGTTTGTAAAATCTACCAGAAAATGTTAAAATTGAAATTTCAAATTGTCCACTGGTTAAGAAAGTTCTGTGTGACCCTTCTGCAGCTAAGGTGCATAGGAGATTTGATGACTGGGGAAAATTGATACAAGGGATGGCCCTAATCTTCTAAACTTCTTTGTGTAAGGTAAATAAAAATGTTCTGTCCAGTGCAGCTTCCTATTTGAAACATAATTCATACAGTATTTTCAAAAGCAATGGCAAAGAAGCTCCAAAAAGAAAGGGAAAGCCTCTCAAAATTAAAGACTCACCAAAAAGTTAGAATGACTGTTTGTTTGTTTAGACTACACCCTCCCCCCCGATCACTCTCTTCCTCCCTCTGAGTCTACATATTTCCTTTCTGGCACCAGACTATGTGATACAAATATGTTCTGAAAGTCATTCGACAGGGTGAGGGCCCTCCCCCTTTCTAGGGGATTCCCACCTTGTCCAGCAGAACAGTTATCCCTAACCAGGAATATATCTTCCTTCAAGGCCTTCTTTAATCTGGAAAATGTGGATATTTGTGTTTGTCACTGAAACCTGGTTATAGCACTGTGATATCCAACTTCTCTGCCTATTATAGGTCACAAGTGCAGATGGAAGTAATGATGCTGGTGGCATATCTGTGTAGGCAACATGGCACTAGGACCTGCTCAAAAAAACATGAATCACTGAGTAAATAAATAAACTTTGCTGTAACTTAAACCAAGATTTAATGATTAACAGAAAAAAAGTAAGCACTTGTACCTTACAAAACTTTATCAGACAATAACTAAACAATGATATCATAATTTAAACCTCCCTTCTTTAGTCACATGACTAATAGTAGACCAATAAGCTATTTACAATGCTACACACCCCATGAAAAAATGCGCTAAAAATAAAAAAAATAAAAAGACCTTCTCTTAGTTAAATGTCAAATATTAAAACATTGAATAATTCCATGGGTTTTCCAATAAATGCATATTCTAACACATTGAAAATAACATGTCTGCTCAAATTACCTTTTAAAAGCTCAGATTTTTAAAAGGGGACAATACTGACCTGCTCATTAAGCCTGGGCCAATTAGAAACATTCCAGTAGAGCTGCCAAAATATTTCCCTTGTTTCTAACCATACTTTCCAGGCATTACCTCTGGGATTATACTTGATCTGCTCCAAAATGAAAAAAATTGAAAGTGTACATGGTAAGGTCTTGGATATGCTTAAAAAGAGCATTGCCACTGCTCCCTTTACAAATATTGTATAGGTGTTCATATACCCTTTCCTGAAGTTTCCTTTCGGTCTTCCCTATATAGAAGCCCTCACATAGTTGACAAAGTGCCATGTAAATGATTGTCTTACTATCACAATCCCCTTTGACTGACATTTTAAAAGATTGTCCTCTAATAACAAATCTATCATCCATAAGTATATAACTGCAAAGAGAGCATCTGCCTCATTTATACATACCTAATTTCCTTAAAGGACTATAAGGACTGCTCAAAAAAATATTTTTAAGTGTACATCCTCTCTGATACACAATAATGGGTCTGTCCCCCACCCTTTCCTTTACAATCTTATCATCATTTAAGATATTTCATTTCTTATATAAAATGGTGTTAATAAATTTACTGTCCAAACCATAAGTCACAATAAGTGTCCAGGATGGGGGTAAACCCATTTCAACTGGATTATGTCTTGGAGCAGTAGCTTGTGTCATACCATTGAGTAGTGGAGCGAAGTGACCCATGTTTCTCTTACATGTGACTTCACTTATCATCACCTCGATTAGATCCATTGGATAGACCTTCGTGCTGCAAGTACTAATTGTCCCTTCACCACTGCCTTGTTCTGAATATAGGGGTATGAACTAGTAAAGTACAGCATGGTGTTGGAATAATAGATGACAGGAGACATATCTATTACTTTCAAGTTCTTTCATGAGTAAGATGTCCAAATAAAGAATAGCTTTGTCAGTACAGCAATGGGTAGAATACAAAAAATTTGTTGTGCTATTGATGTAGTCAGTAAAGGTTAAAATCTCCGTCTCTTCATCCTTCCAAATGATAAAGGCATCATCCGAAAAGTGGAGCTATAACCTGAAAGCAGCTTTAAATGGTGAATCATGAACAAATTTATTCTCCCATTCCAATATAACAATGTTGGCAAAGAACGAGCCCACAGGTGACCTCTTCGCCATACCTTTCTTCTGAAGGTAATGCTTACCGTTGAACCAAATAAAATGTTTTTTTTTCAAAATCAACTCCAAAATTGCTTGAACAAATTGAATCTTGCTCCAGACCCTTTCTGTGAAGATTTTCCACAAACCAGGACAAGCCCACCTCATGTGGAATGACAGAGTAAAGGTAAATGAACACACCTAACAGTTCATCACTAAAAATACCTTGGGCATGAGCTCATAAAATTACACAGGACATCAAAAAGGCCTGTCTCTTCTTTCTATGTCCCGCAGACTTTGATGAGATGATCTATGTCTAAACTACAAAGTTGTAAATGACTTAGTGCTGCTTGAGCTAATACATATTCAGAAAATTGGTAATAACATAATTACAAGATCAAGGAAGCTAAATCTACCTTGCAGCATAAATAGGACTTGTTGCTGTGGCTGACAGGACTGTACCTAGGTTATCTGGTATCCTGTGCAGTTCTCTCAGATGGTGCCCCCTCACCTCAAAGTTGAAGATAAAAACAGGTCTTCTCTAAATTGAAGACTCTCCCCAAAAGGCTCCTCTGAAACTCATCTGTAACTGTAGCAAGCTACTTATTACATTTGTACAATTGTGAGACGTAGCAATGTAAGATGCAACTTGCCACAGATCACCACATAATGAGGGTTTCAACCATGACCACAAATACAGTACCAGCATTTATTTAAGAAACCTCTGATATCCCTCACAGCTTCATAAATCAATGCAGGTAACACAGTCCTGTACAATAGGCACTTAATGGTTGCATTCTTAACAACCCAATCCTAGTTCCTGCTCTGTCTCCCAAAGAATCCACCACGTCTGGAATAAACATGCTTTTCTGTATAGCAAAGTTTGTCCCTCATTATCTTTAAAGTTAGAGTAGCTGAATGGATGGAAAACTGCAACTTTTTCAAAGGATTAGCCTTCCATCCTATATGGTCTTGGGAAAATATGTGGCTAGTTGGATGTACCAGTGGGATTGTTGTACTAGGACTTAAAAGACATGACTATCTATGATCTAGCACCTAACTAAAGTAAAAAAAAAAAACACTGCTTTCTGCCATATTGGCTACTTCTAGCCCCCTTTAGACATTTCCATATATGGGCATCTACTCATCTCTACATTTTACATAAGGGATGAGCTTCATGCACTACTCCAAAAGCTTCTCATTGGGTGGCTGGTTGCAGGGGATGGGGTAGAGAAGGCAGTTACTGGGCTTTATCTTTGATGCCCATAGTGAAAGACATAACTTTTGCCATTTTCATTTTGTTTTCGTGGTTTGGTTTTGCTTTTAGGCTCACTCGCCTCACTGACACAATATTTGGGTAGGGGACATTTTGACCCCATAATGAAACAATTAAAACATTCAAAATACAGATCTAAAACAGTATGAAGATAAATGATCAAATATTATCTAAGTAAAAAGGGCAGAACAACATGTAGCAATAAAGAAACTTTCAAAAAATAAAAAATGTAACTAAAAAAATAAGGTACTTTCAATAACAGAACTAACAGTACAAATTGAAATACAAGTTAAATATAAAAATGTAATGCATAAATGGAAAAATAAACAAAGTAATGGAATGAAAACATCCTATCTTACAAAAAAATAAAGACATCATTACTGGCATAAGACATAATAATCAGCTTGTACTACAATTACAGAATGCAAAGCACAAATCTTTACGTCTAAAGTAGAAATGCATCATAACAGACTAAAAATAATAAATAAACATTTACATATAAAAAAGTTAAATAATATATTAAATTCCTATGAAAAAAATCATGATTGAAATGTTAAGCAATAAAATGCTTTTATAAAACTTTAAAAACTTTTTTATGTATTTGAGGTCAAATAGTCTGGGGTCGAATCATCTGGGTTCAAACTGTCCACTAACTATTCCCATATACAGTAAATGTAAATGTAAAAATGAAAGTATATACAATTGCATTGCGGTCAAATCATCTGGGGTCAAATCGTCTGGGTCAAACTGCCCCGTTTCTCAGTATTTCTAGACCCAGTTGCTGATGTTAATCTTTATTTATTTATTTTTTTATTATATCCAAGTTGACTTTTGTCTTGGCATTTTACTTTTAATTCTTTTTTTTTACTGATGGGACCAGATCTAGAGCCTGCTATTGTACCTGGGACTGGAGGGGAAGGAAAGAGTCACTTGCTAGCCCACTGGCACCACATAGGCATGTACACACTAGTTAAGTTAAATAGGAAAGCCAGCCAAGCCACCAGGCAGAGACAGGCAGAAACAAACTTTGAAAGTTGATAGAATAAGAAGTTATGTACTCAACATAATTCATAATTCTCCATGTGAGTTGTTCCATCTTGCCTTCATTCTTCACTGATGGGTTTGGAGCCGATGCCTCGGCTCCGACACGGCCGTTAGCAAGCTCAAGGTTTACCAGTTGCTCGAGGCCAAGCCCCTTATCCCATATTGCACTGCTGGAATTACCTCAGATCTTGTTTGCTGCGTGTACCATATCATTGTAAAAGGACTACTCTCCTAAGAGAGGGAAAAAGGAAGGAATTGAATTACCAGGATGAGACCAGTGTCTAGGTCAACTGTCAGCCAAGTGGGGGATGGAGGGAAGAACATGAGAATGAAGGCGAGATGGAACATGGAATGTTATGGTGAGTACATAACTTCTTAATGTGAAGTTGTTCAATCTCGCCATTCATTCTTCACTGATGGGTAGCGTCCCTAGCACCCTCAATCTTGGGTGGCTCATGGGAGTATATTCTTCAGGACTGTAGAACCAAAGGAAGCCCTGTCCCTGGAGGCCTTAGCCACCTTGTAATGAGTGATAAATGTATGAGGCTTAGACCAAGTGGTTGCAGCACAGATGTTGTCAATGGGCAATTTGGCTTGAAATGCAGAGGATGTAGGAACTGCTCTAGTTGAATGAGCTTTAATTCTGTGTAGTAAGGGCATATTAGCTGCTGAATAAACACAGGTGATACAATCAGATAGACACTTAGAAAGGGTTGTTTTAGCCACTGGTCTACCTTTCCTGGCTTCAGAAAAGGAAACAAATAGTTGGTCTGATTTTCTAAAATCTTTTGTCCTGTCCAAATAATATCTGAGCTGTGTATGAACGTCTAGTTTGTGCAGCATATACTCTAGTTTGTTGGAATGGTTGGGGAAGAAGACTGGCAATTCAATGACTTGATTGATATTAGACTCGGAACAAACTTTAGGTAAAAAGGAAGGATTTGTCCTGAGAGATACTCTGTCAGCATGAAAAATCATATAAGGAGGTGTGATAGACAAGGCTTGAAGCTCTGACACTCTGCGGGCGGAAGTAATGGCCACTAGAAAAATAGTTTTCCATGACAAATATTTGAGATCACAAGATAATGTAGATTCAAACAGGGGACAAATTATGCGAGATAGCATGAAATTCAGATTCCAGGGGGAATAAGGAGTTTTCCTGGAGGCCTCAAGTGAAAGGTCCCTTTAAGAAACGCCTTGGATAACTTGTAGGCCATAACATTTAGTCCATCTACTCCAAGACGGAGCTAACTGAACCTTATTTGTAGCCGCTGCCACTCCTTCATTAAAGATAATAGTTAAGAATTCCAATATAAATGTCAAGGGAGCGTGAAAAGGATCAATGATCTGTTTGGAAGCCCAAATGGAAAATCTCTTCCACTCACTATGATATAATCTCCTGGTGGAAGGTTTGTGAGAAGACAAAAGGATTTGCCTCATGTCATAAGAAAGGTTGTGAAGCCTTGCTATGTGGGGAACTGGAGCAGCCAAGCTTTCAGCTTCAGGAACTGCAATGAAGGGTGGAGATTCCCTGACGGATGTGTCAGAAGGTCAGGAACTGGGTCCAGAATCCATGGATCCTCCAAGAGATGATGATAAAGAAATGGGAACCAAATCTGCCAAGGCCAATGGGGGGCTATAAGAATCATGGTCCTTCCCAGTGACTTTGCTTTCTGCAAAAATCTTGGTATTAGCGGGATTGGAGGAAATGCATATAGGAGACCTGGGGGCCAATCATGTACGAGTGCGTCTCTCGGGGGTTGTCCCGAAGGAGGAATCAGAGTGGAGTAGCTTCTACATTTGGTGTTGATGTGACCGGCAAAAAGGTCACAGCAAGGCTGGCCCTATTTGTGGAAAATTCTGTCCACAATGTCCTGATTGAGGGCCCACTCATGTGGCAACAAAATTGCCCTACTCAGTTTGTCTGCTATCACGTTGGATCTCCCTGGTATGTGCATTGCCAACAGAAAGCACTGGGATGACACAGCCCACTGCCAAACTCTGAGGTTTTCTCGGCAAAGAGGGTAAGACTTGGTCCCGCCCTTTTTGTTCAAATACCAGACCAATGACATGCTGTCTGTCTGAATTGCAATTGTCCCTAGAGGAAGAGAGTCTTGAAAGTCCTGCAACACCAGACGTACTGCTCTCATCTCTAGAACATTGATATGCAGATGTGATTCTTCATCCATCCATGTGCCTTGGGCAGTCTTTTCCTGAAAATGCCCCCCCCCCCAATCAGGGAAGCATCCGTGGTCACAGTGGTTATCGGCAGGGGTAGTACAAATGGACGTCCTATTGTGACATGAATCGACGTCAACCATCACTGAAGGTCTCTCTTGCAAGAATTTATTATCACAAACATATGCTTCAGTGGAAGTTCCTGATAAGACCATTGAGTGAACAGTAGCCATTGAAGAATCCGCATATGCATCCTTGCTAATGCTATGGCTAAGATTGCTGCTGCCATCAAACCCAGTACTTTTAGGACCTCTGCTGCTGGAGCTCTGCCTTTCAACAACAGTGAGCTGACATGTTGGCGAAGAAGTGAGACCCTCTCGAATGGCAGATGTAGAGTGGTGGTTGAGGTGTCTAACTCTGTCCCGATAAAAACTATATGCTGTGATGGTGACAAGGCAGATTTTTCTAAGTTGACAGTAATGCCTAAGTGGTTGCAGAGTGTCAGAGTGGATTTTTTTGCCCAAATCAGTTGATGCCTGGTGTTGGAGGTAAGGAGCCAATCGTCTAGATATGGAAACACCTGGAATCCTAGATGCCTCAGGTGAGCCGTGACCACTGCCATACATTTGGTGAACACACTGGGGGCTGTAGTGAGACCAAAGGGCAGGGTATGGAATTGATAATGATTGGCTCCCAGTCAGAAATGCAGATGATCTCTGCATGGACTGGCCATCTTTAGGTGGTAGTACGCATCGATCGATTGAGCACATCCAATTGTCTTTCCCTAAAAAGGGAAGTATGGACTGAAGCGTGACCATCTGAAACTTCTCTTTCTTGAAAAATTGGTTTAGTCTGCTGAGGTCCAAAATGTGTCTCCAGTCCCCTGTTTTCTTTGGAACCAAAAAGAATCTTGAGTAAGTTCCAAATCCTGTTTGGTCTGCTGGGACTGGCTGGATGACTCTTTTTTCTAGCAACCTGTGGACCTCTATAGTTGTTTGTTCCCTGTGACTGGGTGGAACGTCCAGGATTCTCCTGACGGAAGTGGGAGGAGAGGAGAACGGTATGAAATACCCTCTGGAAATTATACTTTGTACCCATCTGTCTTTTATGTCCAGCCAGGCTTCAGTGTACAAAGATAAGTGACCCCCAACTGCCTCCAGAGCAGGACAGTCGGGCCTTCACTCAGGAGCGCTGGTAGGGCTGACCAGAGAAATTATCTGTCACCCTGCTGTTGCGGACCCCCTCTTCCACGAGGGCGGTGTCTTCCATTATAACCCCCTCCTCTGCCCCTAGAGGGGGGTTTCACCACGTGTGTCCTGAAAGGCTCCTTGGGCTTTTCGGAACCACATCTTCCCTCCCCTTTGGCCCTTGGGATAAGGCCGAGTAGGCGTGGAAAAATGGACTCCTACGGCAGATAGAGTCTTTCCCTCTTGCTCACACCTGGTCAATGTTTCCTTTACTTTAGGCCCAAAGAGAGATGAGCCGTCAAATGGGGTATTCACAAATGAAGACTTGAAAGGCTCTGCGAAGGAACAGAGGTGCATCCAGGAGTGTCTACGAAGGGCAACTCCTGTACCTGCTGCCCTACTTGTGCCATCAGCTGCATACGATATGAGATGCATGGATGAGTTTACAATTGAATTTAGCAAGCTGGGTGGCAACTTTGTCGGAAGCACCTGCAGCTACCGTACCCTGAAGAGTATCTCCTAACTCCTTAAGGAGATCTATCTGCAGTCTGGTAAAATGGGTCAAATAGTTCAGTGATCTAAGTGTGAAAGTCGCTGAACTAAACATGTGTTTCCCATATCTGTCCATAATCCTAGACTCTCTGTTAGGAGGATGGATAGATGAGGACGTCTCAGACATTTCCTTTTTGGTGGCTGCCGCCACCACCATGGCATCATGGACTCCCGTGGTCAAAAAGGACTTATCTACGGGAGCAGAAATGAACTTTGTTAGGCCTCCTAGGGACAGGTTCCATAGATTCTGGTGACTCCCATGCCCTATGAGAGACCAGGTCCATAAGCTCATCATAGGGTGGAGACACCCAAGAGGTGGAAGGTTGAGAACTGAAAGCCTTCAGGAGAACTGACTCATCCTCAGTAGGGTTTTTGGAATGCCAATCACCCCTCTGCCTAAAGATCTCAAGTATCTCTGCAAAGGAGATATCCTCAGAGGGGGATCGGTGGGATCCTTCTGACTCATCTAAGTCAGTGTCAGATGTCAAAGACTCCTGTGGGGAGTCCAGGTGCCTCCTCTTGCACACTCTCTTTCTGGGAACCTCCTCAGTGGGAATGTCAGGGGAAGTCTCAGAAGAGCAGGGAGTGCCCAGTGGGGCTACCTGAGGCTCAGGGTCTCTACGCTTGGAACCGATGGAAACAGAAGTGGACACAGGTGCCTTAGGGGAAGAAGAGACCAATCCTGATGTTGAGGAAGTCTTAGGAGACAATACTTGCCTCATGGCTTCAGAGGCATCACGGCTCCAATGGGAAGGAGTCGAAGGACCTGAAGGAACCTCAAGCCCCTCCCGCACCGAGGCCGTGGGTTCCGAGCCCGAGGTAGGAGCCGAGCTCATCCAAGCCGAAGCCCCCAGAGGAAGAGTCTGCACTGACAAGTCAGTGTGACTACCCTCCTCGGACCTGACAGGAGAATGTCAGCTCCTAGAGTCCCCGGTCGGAGCCAAGGATGTCTGAGCAGAAGGAACTGACAACACTGGAACAGGTGTCGGCTTCAAGGGCTCTTTGATCATCAGGTCAGCCTCCTCTGGCTCCAAAAGCCCAGTATGACTTGGAGGAGGAGCAGTCAATTCTGGGGTAATGGTCTTCTGTTCCGACACTAGGGTCGGAGCAGACAGCAATTTAACTAGGCCTGGTGCCCTTAACAGCTTCTGTACCAGTCGGTCCATGTCCAGATCAGAAAGACTAACAGACTACCTAGACGAGTGCACTGACGGTGCAGATTGGAGAATAGGAGACAATGGTAACTCTGATACCAGCTCCAGAACAGTGGACCGGATCCGAGAAGAAGGGACACTTGGGTCCGAGAACTGTGGAGCCAATGACCCAGCATCCTCACTCTTCTTAGATTTTTTTGTGTGGCTTTTGAGTCTCCTGAGGATTGGGAAGAACGAGAGGACTTACTGGGTCTATCCTGGTCACTCAACACCTCGACAAAAGGGTGTTTTAGTAAACCCCTGTCCACTCATTTCCTCTTTCTTTCTAATGTAACCCTGGAAGAAAAGGAGTGACATATGCTGCATGACCCTTGCAAGTGAAGAGCTCCTAGACAGTATACACATTGCACATGAGTATCAGTAACGGACATCTTTTGTCCGCAGTCTGGACATTTTTTGAATCCAGACTTTGGATGCTTTTGTTTTTCCTCAGACATGTCCAATAACTAAAACCACTATCCACAATAACGAAGCCAAAGGCTAGCTAGTAGTGATAGGAACACAACCACCAATAAACACTGAAACAATGATCCAAA
Organism: Protopterus annectens; assembly: GCF_019279795.1. NCBI lineage: Eukaryota > Metazoa > Chordata > Ceratodontiformes > Protopteridae > Protopterus > Protopterus annectens. Next base: position 1,635,412,465 of record NC_056735.1, on the reverse strand, counting down.
AGAAAAGGGGGCCAAAAATTAGCTTAATAGTATTAAACACTCAAACTAATACTAAAACCCTAATCTAACTACCAATACACACTACTACCAAAAGTAGGTCAACACGAGGCCACTATGAAAAACACACCAAATATAGTATTAACAGGGAAGGGGGATATAAAAACTATCCTAACAAGTGAACTATAAGTATATATTTTTCTAATAGAAGAAAAGACAGAAAAACTTGTGATTTTTTTGAATAATCTATGAAGATTTAGGCTCGCGCAAGCTGGAACCACCGAGATCCATGCTGCGGAAAACTAGATCTGGGGTAATTCCAGCAGTGCATTATGGGATAAGGGGCTTGGTCTCGAGCAACTGGTAAACCTTGAGCTTGCTAACGGCCATGTCGGAGCCGAGGGATCAGCTCTGAACCCATCAGTGAAGAATGAACGGCGAGATTGAACAATTTCACATTAATGTTTTTGCAAATTGTACTAGTATGCCTTTTTTCTGAAGGATATGACATCTGAATTCTGAAAATCAAATGGCTGTCATTTAGTAACTTGAAGTTTGAGGGATCAGGGACAAAGGTTAAAATATTGCTTATAAACTTAAAGAGTTGTTAGAATAATATGTTTTTTACTAGTATGCATTTTCTGAAGCATACTGTATAAAGTCTGAAGCCCAAATGTTTGTCATTATTTAGTGATCTGAAGTTGTGAGATTAGATCAGGGGCAATGTTTAAAATATTGTTCTTATAAACTTAGAAAGTTGCTGGAATAATATGTTTAGTAGCTGCTCTGGTGGCATAGAGGGATAAAGTCCTGACTACAACCCAAATGAAATTTGATTAATGGCTTGTGTGGCTGTTGGAGCAGCAGGGAGGGATGGGCATGGCCATCTTGGGGAGGTGGTATATAGGTGTTTGTTTGGGATAATCCCCTGTGGAGGGCATGTACATTGCTAGAGGAGGTATGATCAGTGGGTACAGAGTGGGTCTAGCTGCTGTTGAGGAAGGGCAATACACAGCTTGCCCACATTGCATGTCCACCTTGAATCAAACCACATTGCCACACACCCTTGATGGATGAATGCTCAGATGTGCTGGGCCCCTGTTGCCTAGGATCAGTGACCAATCCCAGCAAAGGATACCAGTATAAGTCCAGGGGAGCAAGGAGTTAGCTGGCAGACCCAGTGCAGACGGAGCATGGGGGCTGAGCTGGTAATCATGACAGAAAGGAGGGACAAAAAAAATGAATAATATGTTTTGCACTAGTGTATATTTTCTGCAGGATATAAAGTCTGAAACTCAAATGACTGTCATTATGTTTAGTGTTATATAGAGACATGAAGTTGGGGGCATCAGATCAGGGACAAAGATTAAATCTAAATATTGCTGTTATAAACTTTGAAAGTTGCTAAAAAAACATTTTTGCACTGGTATGCATTTTTTGAAGAATATGACATTTGAAATTCAAATGTCAGTCATTTAGTGACTTGAAGTTATGGGTGTCAAGGACAAAGTTTAAACTATTGTTCTTATAATCTTAAAAAGTTGCTGGAATAATATGTTTTACACTGGTATGGATATTCTGAAGGATATGAAACCTGAAACTCAAATGTCTCTCATTATTTACTAACTTGAAGTTGGGGGGGGGGTCAGATCAGGACAATGTTTAAAATAATGCTGTTATAAACTTAGGAAATTACTAGAAAAACATGCTTTGAACTAGTATGCATTTGTTGAAGGATATGAAATCTGAAACTCAAATGCCTGTCATTTTGTGTCATGTTGTCATTTTTCCCTTCTTCAAATTACCTGTGTGTGTGTGTGTGTGTGTGTGTGTGTGTGTGTGTGTGTGTGTGTGTGTGTGTGTGTGTGTGTGTGAGTGTGTGTGTGTGATATTTTGTTTTGCTCTTCAGTTAAGTTGGGTGGGACATCAAATGAGGGTCTTGCCCCAGGCTCCAAATGGCTTAGTTGCATCTCTGTTTTATTTTCTGGAAAAGGAGCACCACAAAATGCATTGGCAAAGTGCAAGTGAACCAGAAGACAACAGATAAAATGGTAAAGGATTTGTAGAACTAAATAAAATAAATAAGGTAAGCACATACATATCCTGCATACATAAATAAACCTCTACATGCAGAGTTTGTGAAATATCAAGCTATCAAAATATCCTCTCTGTAAAACAAGAAACTATATGCGTTAGTGTGTATGTGTGTGAGATTGTGTGTGTAAGTGTTTGAGAAAGTGTGTGGTTTTATGTGTGTAGTGATTGGTATTAAAATTATCTGAAAATACCTCAAAGAAATGAATGCTTGCAGACAGTAGTAACTTTTAAACAAGAATGAATGCAAGATGTGTGGACTAGTTAGTGGGAGTTAGTACTGGTGAGTCCTAAATGTTTGTTTGTTTGTCTTTTGGCTTTTCCCGGTTACGGGTCGCCACAGCGGAACTCCGGTTCGCTAATGATTGGCAGTAGATTTTCACGGTTCCGAGTTGCCAGCTCAATGCCCAACCTTCAACAAAGGCACGCCCATTCACACATGTCTTTCGGAACGTGTGTGTGTGTGTGTGTGTGTGTGTGTGTGTGTGTGTGTGTGTGTGTGTGTGTGTGTGTAGGTTCTTCCCTTCTCTTTCCAAGGGATGAGACTCCTTCACCTAAGGGACATACCAGAATGCACCTGACCATGTGTGGTGGTCGTAGGATGAAAGGAGCCACAGGGAAAACCAAAAGATCTCAACTCATGAGCAAGTTATAAAAAAAAGTGTCAATTTGCTGTGTTATGTGACTCATTATTGTGAGACAGAATCATGTGTGGTGTCAAAAATGATCAGAAAAGGGGCAGTTTACTGAAGGAATCAGATCCAGTTTTATACAACTTCTGTATTACTTTGTCATGGTTAAAAGAGTTCACAGAATAATTTCAGTGTTCAAAGTAAGGGTAAACAAAATATGTATGTTCTAGTTAGGCATGTGTAGGAATCTGTTTCCAGCTTATAAAACCTAAACTTATACTTCCCCAAATAGTTGTGTAAACTAAATTTACACATAGAAATTAATGTCTCCATAACAGTTCTCTTCTTCCACATCCTGGCTACCCTGTTGTACATTATCATATTTAAAACAGCAAATAAATTTCCAGTTCCAACATGCAAGAATGAACAGTTACTGTGCATGTTAAGGACATGCTTGGTAAAGGTTAAATTTAAAGTAAGCTACCATTGTTTTATTATGCAAGTTATGGAATACCTTTACTGAATTGCCCTTTATGAACCTGCAACTTACTGAATACAGATGTAGAATCTCGTGTCATTTCACATTCAACATATTTTTAACTGAAGTAATATTATAGGTAACAATGCATTGGAAAACATTCAGGTTTCCTTAAGTTCCTACTTAAACATTTACTGAAGGTAGATCTGTATTCAGTTTCCTGCATAATTATGGCAACATACATTGCCGACAATATACTGCTGGATCTGGATGTAACTATTCCTAGGTGAAGACTCAGACTTCCAAAACTTATTTTAAAATATATTGCATGTGAAGACTAAAAGAAAACTCCTTGGTTATAGTTATTCCAAATCTTTATAGCAATCATCCTGGTTAATAATATTTCCCTTAATGGTATACGGACAGTCTCTATTCAGTTTACCCAAATAAATTATACTGCACATCCAGGTATTGAATGTAATGGCATTTTATGTGGAATATATATTTAATTTATGTAGCTGTGATACTGTGATCGCTGACAGGATGCAAAGCATTTTTTTGTCATCTGCAAATCTGCAGCAAAAAAAAAAACAGAGGAAGTGTACACTGCCATTGTTACCATGTGAAGTTTGAAGAGTAGCAGGCCTAGCAGGGAGTCTGGAAGCATTCCATGTTACTGACTTAGAAATTAACAGTCTGTCACCAGTTCTGATTTTGAAGGACTGCGTATTAATCCAATGTCTGATCCAGTACATAACATACAGATTGACAATGCATAGTGTCATTTGAACCAGTATATGTGGTATGTTGTCTAAAGGATTTGAGAAGTTGAGATATAAAGCATCAACCGTCCGGCCTAATTAAATAGCATCTAGAATCATTTGAGTGATACTGAACAAAATGGACATGATATTCCTGTTATAAAGCTGTGTTTATTGATGTCTAGTAATTTTATTTAATTATCAGAGAAGCATTTAATGAGGATTGTTTCAAACTCTTTCACAAGGATATAAATCAGACTTAAGAGCCAATAACTCCCAGGATCTCTCAAATCATCCCCTTTGAAAATAGAGACAACAGCTGCAAATTGTCATTCCGCAGGTACAAATTCAGTATAAAGTAAATTTTGATATAATATAGTTAAGGTCAGACATAAAAATCAATTTGTTTCTTTAGAAATATACCTGGAAAATCACTGAGGCCTACTGCTTTATTGGATTTCATTCTCTAGTGCACATCATGTACTAAATCTTCAGACAAGACAAGGCAAACAACATTTGTTAGATAAGGGTAGACAGAGATGTAATGGAAACACTTTGCTAAATGCATTGGATATATAAATATCATCCTTTGAAGCCCTTCCATTATAAAGTACCTGAGAATGCACCCCTTAATGAAGTTTAGCATTCTTAACATGATTGAAGGAAGTACTTTTTGTTATCCTTAGTATTAACAGCAAGGTCCCTCACATACAAAGACCTTCTAGAATGAATTACAGTAGCCAGAACTTTAGTTGCACTATTTAGCTGAACTTTTCCACATGGATGTGGATATGCCCTGTACATTCCCCATAGGTGACATTTTTATTGTATAATAATTTAATGATTTTATTATTCCACTCTGGGTGGTTATCATTATGTTTTGATTTAATATTGACCTTAGAACCATGCTCATGGGGTTACAGAATTTATATCATACCTTTTTGCAGGTAATCCATCCACCTCCTTGTGCAAACCTTGCATTATACTAGATATTACATTATAACCATCTCTATAAAATTTTCCATATGCTGTCAGATATAATAGCTACCTTATTAGATATGATAATAGTAGGTTCTATACTTAGTTGACTGGAGTTGCCAGGAGGTGGAATTGCCAAAGTATTTGATACATTTAAATCCATTTGAGTTAAAGCAAAAATTAAGATGTTAGAACCTCTTGTGTGGAAGGTAACTTTTTATCTGTTTGACCAACCCAGTGGCTTCACTACATGTACCCAATTCATACATTCCTTCCTCCACAGAAGAAAATAAACTAGGCCATTAGGAAAGCTCATCAATTTCCAATCTAGGACACAGCCAGGATGGGGTAAGAGCCCTTGCAACCAATTCATTCCCTGTGTAGGAGTATTTCACTGATGTGCCCAAACTATGATGGGAACTGGTCTAACCCACTCATAAGCAAGAGCCCTCTGGCTCATGTATTCTAAGGCACAGGGTCACAAGACCTATCCAGTAATGAGAGATGAAGGTGTGATGATAAGTAGTGTACTAGTCAGTCTATGTCCTTATGGAGCCATAACTCCTTTCAGGAGCTCCCTAGTACTCTACTATAGCTGAAATCTCTGAGGAAGCTTGTGGCACCACACATGACTTCCAGGTGCATGTGACACATGTTCTCTGTAAACATGTTCCTCAAGGGTGTAAGACTCTATATTTCCTCTAAGCATTACTCAAGTGCTGAACCTGGATGCCTCCCCAACTAGATGGGTGAGCAGCCAACAATCACTTATTCCCATCCTTCCAACCCAACACCTCCAGTGTCCTCGACATTAGTTGAACAAAGGTAGTGTGGGCCATGCTGCACCATAGATCTGAGGTAGACAGTAACATTTTGAGGATATCCAAGGTTGGTGACTCTTTTCAAGATATTTATATTGCTTCTCTTCAAAGAGGAATTTCCCAAAAAATTATTTTGTTTCTTTTCAAAGAAGAATTTAAAGACCAGTACAAATTAACGCAATTAAGGTCACTTGTTATTATATGATATTTCTTTTTCAAGCCATCAGCTAAAACATTCATAGATTCTTCAGTCCTGTTTAGTGCAATTTTGGAAATCTTGTTAAAACTCATTATGTGAAAATCCAACTTTTGTAAATTAACTGTGACAGCAATGATCTCACAAATTGTGATATTCTGCAGTGTTGTAGACTGGAATGTATTATTCACATAAATGGAGACCACCACTTTAGGCATTCCTAAAATTATTTGAATTCAGCAATTAACTTGTCATTCTGATGTAGTTTTCTGAGAAGGGTGAAAGCACTTAATAATTTTATTTTTTAAATAAAGAGTGTTCATAGTTTTGGAGCTTGGTTATTTTATTTTCTACTGTTATTCAAGATGAATTTATGAGGCATGTTCTTAAAATTAGGATGGTCCAAGCAACCTTGAGGAGTCAAGGGAGGGTTGTCAGATTCAAGCTATGTCTCTTTTACAACAAAATGCCTGTTCTTTCAAGTATGGCTTAACTCTGTTATTCACAATTTGTTTTAGCTAGATGTCTTGCATTACATGTTAAATTGTTAAATTATTCACTGCTGAATGACAGTAACTGACAGACTAAGTCACTGTTCTAAAGAAAGATTTCACTACTGGTGAGTTCTGAGGCTAAGAATCTGTTAAGTGGAATCCAGCTCCCGCAAAGAAGTAAGGTTTGCTATACAGATGATCACACAGATGGATATAGTCAGAGTTTAAACTCATCCCCAAACATCTAACTTCACTATTAAATGAGGCTGTTATATGTTCTATACATTTAGTCTAGGAGGTGAGATAATATGTGCTACATTCAACAAAAACTATTTGCTATATGCAGGTCTCATAATTTCTCTAACAGCTGTTAGCAAATCACTGATATTGGTCCTATCTGCATCATTCAAACCAGAACTCATTATAATGTAATTGAACCTGATTTTTTTCTCCATTAATCTTAAATGCTGCCTATTTAACATCATTCTGGCTTCTTCCACGTAGACAAGTTACCATTACATGGGTCCTATTAGCCCTGGGAAGCAAGTTCCTTAAACCTATCAAAGTATAATGACCCATGATTCGTACTTCCCTAAACTGATTGTTACTATTCAGAGGATTAGTAGATTTCAGTACATTCTCCTTATTTATTTGCATTCCCTAAGGGTTATGTAAGACAAGTTATGATGTAGCCAAAAGCATATCTCAGTGGGTTCTACTATAAAACGCTGACTTTATGAAGGTCATCTTGTTGAAAGGAGGAAAGAAATGCCCAAAATCTGAGAGAAAGAAATTATCTTTTCTGAAGGGGCCCCACATACCCCTGGAACTTACAGATACCACTGCTACTGTTGCAACATCTTGAAGATGAAAGAAATGTCCCAAACAAGTGAATCACTGCCAGCACACTATTGGAAACTACACTGGGAATGATTTCCTATGGGAAGCAGCATTCAGTGTTATGCCATTCAATGATTTCCTATGGGAAGCAGCATTCAGTGTTATGCCATTCATATTTTTTCCTGTGCTACCGATGCTTGAGCAATCTTACTTCGAGCATGTGTGGGTGAGCTGTCCCAAAAATTTGCATGAAATGGAAAATTTAAGATGAGTGACAACAGAGTAAAAATTGTGCAGCTGAGAGGGAAATGAGTCAATAGAACCTTGGTAAATAAAAGAAGCATATTACGCATGAACATGTGGCATTAATAAGTACTGCACAAGGTATGGTTATAACCATGATCAAAATGTTGTGGAATTAATCAGTCATATATAACTACATAAAAATAAATTACTCAGCTAAAATGCATAAGGCAAAATAAAATTAATTTTCAATTGAGGAGTTTGCATGCTTTGGAACAAAGCCATGAAAATAAGTTGCATGTGTCTAAAATCTGTGTTTAGACTGTATACAGAGTAAATAGTATGCAATAGAGAAGTATAAGAAAGCTATAACCAGAAACACATTTGTAAATCTTGGAAGAAAAACTTAAAATTGATAAACAAAATGCAGCAATTACACTAGCACTGGTGCTGAGTGTAATGCAATGTCTGCTTTTATGTTCTAGCACTGGGTCTAAGGACAATAATCTGAAATCATTGTTGTATAAATTGTTTATTTTTCTGGTAATCTTTTAAGAAACAGCACAGACTTACTTGTGAATATAAAAAAATGCAAGATTCAGTTCTAAGGAGTTAGTAGAGTGAATATACTTCAATTTGGGAAATTTTAGTTGTCAAAGACTTGTAGTAAAATAATATGCAGTACGAATACACAGTTGAAGTGCAGATCAAAGCATATTCAGCCTGATAATTTCCTTAAAGAATATGAATATTCATTTATTGGCTTGGGCTATATATCAGGAATTTCTTATATTCTTACAGATCTTGCAGCATTAACAGGACTGAATATTTCAAATAGCTTTGTGGAGCAGAATAAAAAAAAGAATTGAAATGAATGGAGAAAATGTGTGATTAAGGAACAGGATAAGCTCACGGAATGGGTTGGCAGCATTGTTACTGTTATAAAGCCAGGTAAAATTCATAGCTGCATGGATATACAAAACCTTAATAAAGCCATAATGAGACAGCAAAATCAACTTTGTGTAATTGAGTAATAGTGATGCCTGCCATACTAGAAGAAAAGTGATTTCTGTGTTTGATGCAAACCAGGGCACATTCTAACTTGTATTAATTTAGTTTGTTTAAAGGAAAATTGAAATGTCTATGACTCATGCATGGAATTTCAGCTATATATTTTTAATTTGCCTGTGGGAAGGTATAGATGACTGACAATTCCATTTAGTATGTAAACAGCAGCTGAAGTATTTCAGAAAGCAAATGCAGAAATAACTGAGGTGCTTGAAACTGTTGTTAATATAATTCATAGGTTCATAGGTGTGTACTGGGCTAATGGCCCTGGAGCCTTTACAAGCCTAGTCCATAGGATTACCCTGGCATTACGCCACCCGACCTTAGTTCCCAGTGCTTCTGTGAAGTAGAGGAACTGATTGATTATATGGGACGTACTTCCAGTATGGTGGCTCACTAAATGCCTGCAAAAAGTGTCACTCCTCAACTACTCAAGAAATACTAGGAAATAAAGAGGAAAAATATGATTGGCAGTACTTCAGCAGATTAATAAACACATACAGAGAAAATGAGCTATAAGAATTGTGAATGTAGTGTTAAAATAAAAGAATAAAAAAACAGCATCAAAAAGAAGGGGATCAATAATAACTTGAGATTTGACAAACACTTGTCTCTTATCATAAAAAGTCCATATTAAACTAGGTTTACTTTACATAATTAAACATTGTCTTGTGGAGTCGGTGAGGTAATTTATTACCGGGACTCATCTAGTCTCTAGTCTTCTTTATGCCTCTCCTATCTTCACCAACCTGAAGAAAACAGATTTAACAAAACTTAGACGCTTGTTACAAGAAGATTGCCAGATTTGCTACCAACTAGCAATATAGAGCCCATTACTGTACTGTCTTACGCCAACTAAATTGGCTTGAGTTACCTAATTACCTCTCACCCAACTTACAAAGGCCCTTGGCATAGTTTACCAGCCTGACAGGTGTCCAGCTGTCTGTAATCTACTTCAGCCTCAGTCGAACAGAAGACACCTGAGATCTTCAGACAAACTCCTATTACAAATCAAAAAAGCTAACAATCACTATAGAGATGCTCTCTACTCTAATTGAATTTCCATTGGAACTTAAACCCCCTCACATTCTAACCACTGCCAACTTGTCAGAGTTCAAAATAATTCTGATGTCCTATCTAATTCTTGGCTCTGCTCTTATCTAACTCCTGGCTGACTATCATTTTCTCTTGTCTAACTCCTGGCTGACATCCAGCTGTATCGGTTTTCTCATACCTAACTTGTCTGTCTTTCTCTGCAGCTGCTTTCTATTTACTTGACACATATATAACTTATCTCACCTATAAACTCATCACAAGTATCACCTTATTTTCTTTCTCTAGGTACTCTGTCCAATCTTTTCACTCTCACCCTAATAACCTCTTTGCTCCCAAACTCCTCACCTGCATCTTTTACAGTGCCTTGCACACTAGAAATAGTGACATAGTCACATCTGCCTAAATTCATGATTATAAATGTATAACACATGAAACAATTGTTTATTTTTCTATTATTTTATGTACTAGTTATGCTCCTTTATATATGCTTTTATATGCATAACTTTGTATACATATTATGCATAATTTGTGTTTTATTTTTGTTCATGCTACTACTGAATACATTTACAACCTGTGTCATTTTTTTGTTACTTTTCCCTGTGGGCATCTACTGAAAATGGACCTGTGCCCAATCAGACTATTCTGGTAAACAAACATCAAATAAATAAATAAATAAAAAGAAGGGGATTGACGGTGAGATCTTCAAAAGAAAGGACCCTAGTGAGCAGCAGGTAACTTTCACCATGATTTGGAATGAGATTCAGAAAATGAAAGAGGTTCTTCAAGAAAAATTAAATAGTCATGAAAAAAAGAGTAGATGAGGTGGACTTAACCCTCAATGAACATGCTACAGTCCTACAACATGTTAGCAGCAAAACATCGAACAGAAAGCACATGCAGAATCCACTGAAGAGAGGATGGAATGGGCAAAAGCCAAGTTAATGGAAGTAGTAGATAGGTCTAGAAGGAAAAATCTAAAGATTGTTGGTATGCTAGAGCAGAAAGAAGGAGCTGACTGTAAAGCAGCATTAAGAGAAAGGGTGCATGCCCATTGGTGAGATATGAACTGACAGGGCCCATCACACATCAGGAAGCCCATTGAGAGTGGGAAATATGAAGCAATAACCAGTGATTATGAAACTTGGGTCATACAATTTAAGGAAAGAATTATGAAAGAAATGTGGAAGTCTGGGAAGAGACTTGTGATGGAAAAACACAGAGTTTTCATAGTCCAGGACTACTCAATGGAGATAAGTGAAGACAAAGTGCCTACACCCCAGCCGTTAAAATATGTAAGACAAGATGCCTTTTATAGCATTTGTTGTACCCAGAAAAACTAAAAAGCTTCACTTAATGCTAGGCAAATAATTTCTCAGACCCAGTCACAGTGATGGAGATCTTGCATAAACTGGTAAGTCATAGAGAAGAGAATGCAGAAAAAAGTACAGCAGGAGAAGCAGAAGCAACAGAAATGACAAAGACGAAAGACTGGGAGAGAAGAAAGAGCACAGACATTTTTTTTTAATTTTAAAAGGAGACAGAAGTTAAAAGAGAAGGTTTCCAATATCCAAGAAACAAGAAGAAAGACAAAGACAGAAGAAGAGAGAAGAAGGAAATGGAGTAAAGGAAGTCCAGTATAAGAAAAGGGGCAGAATAAGCAAGACATTAACTTCCTGATGCAATTGCAAGAACTATGAAATGATCTTAGACAAACACAAATGAAAATGACAGTTAACTATGCATATGGGATGTTAGGGAAAGGAGTGGACTGAGAAATAGATGGTAAGAAATGTAACCTATGCCTTTATGTTTTGAACAAAGCAAAACATCACTGAGTCTGGACTATACTATAAACTATGAGGCTTTGGACTGAGCAAGTGCTACATACTGGTAAGAGACATGTTTACTCTGCTGAATCATTAACTAAAATTATATGAAAATAAGTTGGAAAAGGAGGAGGAAGGGATATGCAACTAATAAACAGTGAGAGGGAGATAGCAAATGCTGCAGAACTGTTATTATAACATTAATATAAAAGACAGAGCAAGACCAAACAAAGATAAGGAGTATGGGAAAGTTTAGGAAAAATAAGACAGGAAGAAGTTAATGATCTCCCTAGAAAAGCAATGCAACATGGTATCCTTAAACACCTATACAACAGAATATATGAGGGGGACTTTGAATGGCAAAAAAAACTATCAGAAGCCCCAAAGCATGGACATTAAACAAAGAGTCAATAAAATCTGAGAGAAAAATATTTAATTTCTTTAATATTGCCTCCAAAACAGGTGATAAGGAATGGGGAAAACAAGAAAACCAGAGAAGGGAATAGAACTATATAGGAAGGGGGGGAAGAAATGAGACAAAGTCATGAGAAGACAAAGCTGCTCCAGGGAACTAAATGTTAGGACAAGACTACACAAATAGTAATAATGGCCAAGAGTCAAGCAACACAAGGGAAAAGAGGTCAGCCTAAGAAAAATAATTTAAAGCAAGAAAAATAAGGGAAGGAGACAAAAAATAGCAGTGTATAATGTAAATGGATTGGTAAATGCGATAAAAAGAGAGAGAATACTAAACTTGATAAGACTGGAGGGATATCAAGTGATAGCGCTGCAGGAAATCTACTTAAAAGAAGAAGAGGAAGAGCTTAAACTCCTAAAGAGGCAGGGATTTCTAATGGCAGCAGGAGTAACGAGGGGCAATTTAAGAAAGAGAGGAGTGGCAGTGCTCACACTGAGAAGGCTGAATCGGCAACAGGACAAAGAACTTACAGACTTTAAAGGAATCTGCACAGGGATAAAAGAAAAAAATAGAAGGGGAATTGTCATGACAATATATCTTCCACCACGTAGCGGCATAAAAACAATAAGATAGGTAATGGAAAGAATTATTTTTTTCAGGAAGGTTTAAGTATAATGTTAGGAGACTGGATCATGGTATGTTGAAAGAGAAATGTTGATAAAGGCCCAAGATGACACAGATTGCAAAAGGAGGGCACATACCTAGGTCAGTGTATGAAGGTAATGGACTGGGTGGATGTCTCTCTAACTTTCAAAATGGGGTAGGAAGGAAATGATTATGTATAACTACTCAGCCAGACCTAAAGCATGGTCTAGGCTGAAAAAAGGATATATAAATACTGAAAACAGTCTGTGAGGAAAAGGTGCTATGGGAAACCCTAATGATAGCAGACTGTGCACTAATTAGCCTAAAAGTAAATTTAAAGGAGGGACAGGCACTTCCACAATATTGGAGGTTCCTGATTTATTGGTTAGAGCAAAAAGAGGAAGTGTAGTGGGTAGGTAAAGAGTTGAGACATTCCTTACAACAGTTTGGAGAGGCAGAAATGGAGGTATGGGAAACAGTTAAGAAGGAATTGAGGGATGAGGTACAAAGAAGGGGGAAAAATTGAAGAAATGTACACAGAGGATTATGAGGAGTGCAATGAAGGATGAATTAAACGAGTTACAAGGAAAACAAGAAAGAAAAAGAAAGGGAGAGGCAATTGAGATGATAAATACAGAGCTGGGCAGATGAAGGAATATGGAGAAGAAGTGCCAGGTTGAAAAGTATATACTTTCCAAACACACCACAGACAACCAGAGCCTTGGCAGTACATCTAAGACAAAGGGAAGTGGAAAGGGTGTGTATATTCATATAAAGGGGGAGGACATGAAAAAGGTGTACACAGTGAAAGAAATACTCAAGAAATTTAGGGACTAATAAGAATATGTATAGAATGAAGGAGAATAATAGGCAGTGGCTGGAGAGGTAAGAAAAAACTAGGATGAAATTCAGTTACTGTACAAGGAAGAAGAGAGTTAACTAAAGAGGTATCCTGGGTGGAAATGAGGGAAACATTAAAAAAGTGAAGAAAGGGAAGTACTTGGCACAGATGGAATAGCAAAAGAGGTATGGGAACTGCCAGGGGAAAGGCAAGTAAAGGTTTGTTACAGTATGTTTAACAAAAGAGCACAAACTTATAAGAATCATGGATGGAGGCTGTAATAGACAAGATCTATAAATTGGGAAAAGATCTGCTGTCCCCTTATTCTACAAACTAATTTCCATATTAAACCATGATTATAAATGCTGTGTGATAATCATTAGACAGAGGTTTGCAAAGCTGATGCTGACTATAATATATGAATATCAATCAGATTTAGTGGGGAAGAGGAAGACAGCGTATAATTTAATCAAGACATTAATGATTGTGAAGGATGCGCAAGAAAGAGGGAAACTGGCAATCATGTCTTTAGATGCAGAGAAGGTCTTTGACAGAGTAAAGTGGGATTATCTGTTCAGACTTATTATTAGATGGGGATTCCCTGGAAATTGGGTAAACATGTTGGAAAAGATATATGAAGGATCTAGGGCTACAATGAAGGTAAAAGCAAGAACTTTAGAGGAGTTTGAGCTACAGAGAGGGATGCAGCAGTGATGCCCTCTCTCCCCACTGTTATATGCTATATACTTAGATACATTTGTAACATAAATAAGGAGGGGAAACATACTGAGATACCAAAGATGATGGGTTGCTAACATTAACCAACCCACTCTGGGACACAGCACAAGAATGGGGCAATACAGAGATATTATAGGTCATCAGGGTATAAAATAAATTTAGAAAAGATCCATGCTTTGACAATAAATATGAATCAAGAGGAGAAAATCAGTGTAAGTTGCAGAGAGAAAAATGTGGAAAGAGAATATCAAATGCCTAGGCCTTTGGCTAAAAATCACTGTAGTCAAAACATTAGAGATCCCTGCGCAAGTAGCTTACACATACACAGTTTGAGGTTTGATTTATACACTCACACACACCTGGGAAAGGCTGGCACAGGTTTAATAGCTATGCCCTCTTCTGCCCAGACTTTAAGGTAGTTATCACTGCCTCCAGCCACGTCCTTATCAGCTACTTTAAGGCCCTTAACAAAGGGTGTCTGATCTTACTGTATAATGTTGCTATCAATACAAATGGTAGTTTGACCAAGAGCAAAGCTATGAGGAGTGGCCCACAGTGTCACCAAATAAATATGCAAGTACTCTCAGAACTTAAATATGTCTCACAAATATCAGCCACAATGAAAGATTTAAATATATTTAATAATAAATAATAAAGGAACAATACAATACTCAGTATATAATCACAGTTACATCACAGTTCAAAAATCACATGACATACTTATTAAAACAACATTGCAGAACAGTCTCAAATAAATAAAGCTCACCTTCAGTCTCACTGCTACAGGGTAGCTCCCTCTCTGAAGTAACTACCACACCAGTCCTGGCTTCAAGTCTGCAGTCTGTCTGGGTCCGCCCAGGCTACCATACCCACATGCTTGTCTCCAAGCCTGACTGCATGTAACTGCATGGAGACAAGGTACTGCATTATCAAAATCATTCCCTATCAGGACATCTGTAGGGATATCCTCAAACACACCCACTTGCTTGCTTCTTTTTCCACCATCCCAGTCAAGGTGAACCCTAGCCAAAGGTATTTGGAATGGGGTCTCTCCTAAAGCTCTGACTGGAGTAGACTGCCCAAGCAAGTAGTGCTCCTCTTTAACCATTGCAGGCTTCACAATGGTTAGGTCAGAAGCTGTGTCTCTCTTAGCAGTGGCCTCTTTACTATCTACTAAAATAGGATATAACCTCTTGTGGTAGTTTGGTACCCTACAACTTACTGCTGGCATTCTGTCATTCCTACTTACTGGCTCTCCCACCTTTTGTTCCCCACCTTGCCTCTGTGGATATCCATATGCTACATGGCCCCACTGGTTGCATTTAAAACTTTTAACCCTTGGTCCTAGCCATGTACCTGGACTAGTGACTTTCCCTGCTACTGGTGGACTCTGTTGGGGTGGTTTACGAAGCCCACCATGGGTTCCCTTAGACACATGAGCAGCACTGGGTATCCCTTTCCTGTGCAGTGATGCCCTGCTTGCTCGGTATAGGTCTCCCTTTTCCCCCAACTTATCTGCGGTCCTGTGTTCCCTATTTGCTAACCAGATTCTCATGTCCTCAGTCAAAGTGCTAAGGGATTTTTCCCTCACCAAAAGGTCTGCCAGCCCTTCAAAGTGGTGACCTGACTTCCACTCACTCACCTATGAACATAAGTGCTTAACTCAGCAATATATTCTCACACACTTTCATCTGCTTTGTGTCTGTGCTCATGAAACGTTTTTCCTTAAGCTTCAGGTGTTAACTTAAAACACTCTGATAGACAAATTTTAACAGTATTATAATTTAAGCAATCAGTGTCAGACAATTTAGAAATAGTAGGGGTTCAGGAACTGTACCCAGAGCCCTTGGTCAACATTATACTCTTTACAAACCCTTTCAAACATATGAATGAAACTATCAAAATTATCACCCTCTGTAAATTGTGGAAGACATTTACTGACCTTTGTTGCTTCTGGGGTTCAGTTACCCCTTCCCCATTACCTCCATGACCCTGACGAAGAGTCATCATCTCCCTTTCATGTTGCCTCTGCCTCTCATTCTCTTCAGCTTCCAGACATCTTGGTCTCTCTGCTGCTTCTAATTCCATTTGTTCCTCCTGCTGCAGTCTCTCTGCTGATTCCAGTTCAGAATGTTTGGCCTCCAGTTCAAGTCTCTCTAACTACAAATGGATTTTTAAGTCCTCTATGGAAAGGCTGAACTGTCCATTTTTCTGAGAGTTGTACATTCCCAAGGCCAGTCTGATTGTCCTCCTGGTTGCTGGTCTGTGATGTAGCTGTGACCAAGGCTGCAATAATTTCTGCCTTAGTCAGGTTGGCATGTACCAGTCCATTGGCTTGGCACATCTCAACCTACTGACTCCTTGTCAGCTTGCCATACTCCTCTGCTGACATCCTTGCCTGCTGTCCCTGACTAACTAAGCTAACAAAAAATAAATAAAACTATTGTGATGTGAAACTTTCAATGTTCACTGTGTGGCTGATTGAGAGTACAAACACCTTCTTTACTGACCACTGTTTACAGGCTACAGGAATTCAATATCCACACCACTGAATCATAATATGTGGACATCCCACCACTGCCAGCCAATATAAGTGATGTAGATATCCCATCACTGCCCCCAATATATGTGATACCTCACCACTGGCCCAGTAATCAAGGAGCCTCAATCCTCACCACTAGCACCAGCGGGGATGTATATTGGGAGGATGACAAGTTACACACACAGTGTTTACAGATGCAGCTATCTGTATCAAGTGCAGTTTCCCTTAAGAGCACATAGAGACCACAGTCAGTCTAGGGATGGCTTTTCCCTCGTTCTCTACAATCCCAATAAGACTCTCAACTGGCACAACTATAGAACTGAGATCCCAACTGAGTGGCCAATCAAAAACCTCCAGCACCCTCTCTGTCCAACCAGTGCTTCATGTCTCTGCCCAAGTAGCTGACACACACACACACACACACACACACACACACACACACACACACACACACACACACACACACACACACACACACACACACACACACACTTTGTGGTTTGATTTATACACACACACACACTTTGAGGTTTGAGTTTTACACACACACACACACACACACACACACACACACACACACACACACACACACACACACACACACACACCTGGGAAAGGCTGGCACAGGTTTACTAGCTATTCCCCCTTCTGCCCAGATTATAAGGTAGTTATCACTGCCACCAGCCACATCCTTATCAGCTACTTTAAGGCTCTTAACAAAGGGTGCCCAATCTTACTATGTAATGTTACTATCAATAGAAACAGTAGTTTGACCAAGAGCAGGGCTATGATGAGTGGCCCACAGTGTCACCAAATAAATAAGCAAGTACTCTCAGAACTTAAATATGTCTCACAAATATCAGCCACAATGAAAGATTTAAATATATTTAATAATAAATAAATGAACAAGAAAATACTCAGTATATAATCAGTTACATCAGAGTTCAAAATCATAGGAAATACTTAAAACAACATTGAAGAACAATCTCCAATAAATAGAAAAAAATCTAAGCTATAATTCACTATATTCCTGACTGTAGTTAAGAGAAATTACTGTACCCTAATTAACTTGCTTACAGAGCAACAAGCAGGCAGATGTGGTGAGTGGATGTTCTTGTCAGTTCCAAGACAAAATACAAAATGCTATCTTTCTGTCTCTCAGAGACTTCCCAAATTAACATCCCAAATATTACTGCTGGGATACTTGCAGAACAACATAATTTCTTGTCATCTGACTTCAATTCTCAGGTTCAAAAACAACAGCATTTAGCATCTACCTGTGAAAATACATAAACATTTTTTTTAAGTAGATCTAAGGCAGATCCTGAAAGTCATAAAACAATAAAAACTTCCAAGACGATACAAAAAACTTCTAGTTCTAGACATTATGTCACCTGTTGACTAAAACTGAAAGATAACATCCTTTTATTACGTAGTCATAAAGTAATTTAAATTTTCAGCTATTCTTCTGAAGTTAACGCCTTGTGTTTCAGTTTCTGTTGTTAAAATATATACATCTAAACAGTTACAGTAGTGTATATACATTTCTGTTATAATCCAGTAGGTTACACTGTGGATACAACTTTAAGCTCAGGACTGTACAAACCCTGTTCAGCACACACTTCTGTAACAGCAGTTTGACATACACATAACATACAGTTCTAATACATTTGTAACACGAGCATATGAATCATGCTGACATTTCACAACTGACATCTAATTATTTACAAAATTCCAGATAGCTGTGCTGGCACTATCTCCTTTTTGTTACACTTCTATATAAATCCAATTAATATTCACAAATGACAACATATAATTATTTACAAAATTCCAGCTAGCTGGGCTGGCTGTATCTCCTTTTGTGACAGTCCCAAAAGCAAAAAGGTTTAAAATATTTGCCTGGAAGTGCCTTCACTGTTATTTTTACATACCTGCCAGGCTAAGTAGGATATCTGCAACAACTGGAAGTGAATGCTGGAGGTGTAACATGGGAAGTAGAGGCACATGGCTACATATTTTTTGGACTGTCCAATATTAATCCCGTTTAAGAAGGAATTGGAGAGACTAGTGAAGTAAGTTGTTGGAGAGGGAATACTGTTAACATTATGATTGTTCTTGTTAGAAAGAAGCAGATGGGTACCAGGAGAATAAAGAATTGAGAGCAGTAATAATGATAGTGGGGAAGAAGACCATTCAAAAAATGGAAGCATATCAACCCTAGCATGAAAAAGGTGGAAGAAAATAATAGCACAATTGGGCAAAAAAGAGATGTAAATTGGAAACCAGTAAGGAGCCAGAAGAACACAAGTGAAGGGTAGAAGATCGTGGGAGAGAGACAGAAGGGATACCAAGGGCAGTAAGATAACAAACATAAATAACACAGCAAAGAGTCAATGTAAAGGAGGTTGAATGGTTAAACCTAAAACTAAATTGACATAGTTCCCTAAGCATAAATGAAATGATGGCTAATAAATAAAAAACAAGAGTTACCATTAACTAATTCTGGCATAAAAAAGTACTAGAGTAAACTGAGTAACCCCTATAAAGAAGTATAGGATATCAGCAGCAATAGAACAGTAATGCCATACCAGAGTAAAGTGTTGCAAGCAAATATTTACTGTATAAATAAATACTATGGTACACAACACATGAAAAAATGCACAGTTTGCAAAGTATTAGACATAGTTATAAGAAATAAACATTATCCTGTGTGAATCAAAGGTAACTCATGGTATTGGACTGAACCTGTATGAACAAGACTACAAGTAAATAAATGCATAATAAATTTGCATACTATCAGTTCAACCACCAGGGTATCATAAAAGCACATCATGCATGAGGCTTTCACACTATGTCAACTGTGCTAATTTTTTTTTTAATAAAAAAAGATGTTTTGGTTAAAATATATAGTCAGTTGTATACTAGGTTTGTATCTGTGTGTATATCTGGGGCATCCCGAATACTCAAAAGATACATATCTGTTTCACTTGGAAATCAGATAAAACTGAATCAAGATTATAATCTAAGATGTGAAACAAGTTGATTAAGAAAAAACAAGTTTGAGTACTACACTACAAAAAAGTAACTATCCCTATTGTGTCTTCACTCTATAACCTATGACTCATTGCCATCAAATACAGTGAATAAATTACTGAGATGAAAAAGAAATATGTTCAGAATTAGTTCACTGTTGCAATAGCCTAAGCTGCATCCTGCCAAGGATATGATCAATCATAAAAGGTAAACACATTGCTGTACTAAAGTTTCTATCAGATTCAAGTGTCCTACTCTTACTTTTATTTTTAATTTAAAAAATTTGAAAATTTAAATAAAAAAAAAGTTTTTTTTAATTTTTAAATTTGCTTGGTACAAACAAATCTGATTGTTTAGAATAAATTTCATTAAACACATCATCAATTAAATGGCCTGGATAAAAATCTATCCAAAAAATGTGTCTTATAATCATAACTTCATCTTTAAAAACGGTGTCATCAAACACCAAATGGGATAACTGGAGAAACTGTCCTTTAATAATATTGCATTTCACCCAAAGGGAATGATTAATACAAAAATTAACATAAGAATAAAAAGTGGATTTCCTAAAAATATTACAGTGCAATTGATCAGTAGTAAAATTAAGAGAAATTGTAATATCAAAAAATTAATCTCAGTCAATGAAATGAGGTAATAGAAATGCAAAAAATTTGAAGTAAATTTCAAATAATTAAAAATCTGACCCAATCTAGTTTCATCACTCTTCCACATTAAAATGTGTTGCCCAAATAAAATAAACAAACAATTATATCCAAAAAAATTCACAATTAACAACACTCTTTCAAGCATTTACATATGACCATGTTAGCAAAAAATTGGGGCAGACATAGCAACTATAGCCACACCATCTTGTTTAAAAAATGCCCTAAAATATATAAAACACATTACAAAGTGTATTTTCCATCAACTCACAAATAAAATCAATTTTATCATCAGGGAGAAATGTAGTCTCTGACAAAATATCCCTAAACGAATTCATACTAAGTATTGGTGGAATCATGGTATATAGATCTTTAATGTTTGCTGTAACCACCGTAATACCAGGTGGAAAATAAAATCCTTCAAAATATCTAAAAAAATACCAGGAGTCCTTATGAATCTGTAGAAAATGGTTAAGCTTGCCCTTAAGTTTAGGATTTATAAAGACACCAAAAGGTTCTGTTATACTACCTCTGGCATAAATCATAGACCCCATAGGAGTATTGTCAGGGTTCTTATACATCTTAAGGATGCCAAAATATGCAGGATAACAAGATATTTTAGCTACCATCACTACTAAGTATTTCACCTTCTCATTGTGCCATAGTTTGTTATAGTGCTCTTCTAATTCTTTAGAAGACTGGTGGTTTATTGCTTTAGCCTGTGTTTAATTCAGGTTTACCTTATAACCAGAATATTCCCAATTTTTTTCTAGCATTTTAAATAACCAAGTTCATTGGAAATTTGGGTTTGAAAGGTATACCACCAAGCCATCTGTGTATAAGACTAGCTTTGTGTACCCTAAAGAATTCCTATATATATATATATATATATATATATATATATATATATATATATATATATATATATATATATATATCTGTCTTAACTTTATTGCCAAATGTTCCAGGTATAGCACAAATAAAATGGGATACAGTGGGCATCCTCTGTCTCATCTGTCTTAAGATTTGAAATGCTGGCGTTAATTCCATGTTAATCTTCATCCAGGCATACATGCCTTTATAAATATTCTTAATCAGGTCTACAGAACTTTTTGAGAAGCCCATCTTAGAGAATATTTAAAATAGATGACCCTACCTCACTCTGTCAAATGATTTATTTGCATCTAAGGTAATCACTGAAGGGGACTACTTCCTCCTGTTTGCCTCATGTATTACCAGTGCCGGTTTTATTATGTTGTCACATGTGTGCCTCCATTTCACAAATGTATAGTGACTGTTATGTATTATATCCAGAAGAACCTCTGCCAGTCTAGGGACTAAAATTCCCTTTAGAATTGTATCATCTTGGTTCAGGACCAAGGCAGATCTATATGAGCTCACAAGAATGGAGCCCTTTCCTGGTTTCAATCTAACAGACATTACTGATACTTTGCAGGATGAAGGAATTACCTGGGTCGAGAGAACGGTGTTTGGCACTGACAGTAGTCTTAGTGACATTGTCCTACCTCTCCTTTATGTACAATTCAAGTGGGATCCCATCTAATCCTGGTGGGATCGCATGTAATCCTGGTGACATTCCCTGGCACACATTGAAATTGCTGTTCTAATTCTTGTAGTTTAATTGGCTTCAACCAATCATTTTACTTCTCAGTGGTTAGACAGGGTAATTCCACCTGTCCTAAAACTTGCTGTGTTTCCTCTGTTAATCCTACTTCACTTGATTTTGTCTTGCAGAGTCTGCCAAAACAGTCTGCAAAGATAGTAAGCAACTTCCCTGGGTGTTCCTCCATCATCCCACTCCTCTCAATCTTTCTGCTTTAGCTTGCCTTGGTTTTATGGCAAGGCTTCTCTGTGTCCTTAGGGAATTGCCCAAAAATATTTTGTATGAGCTTAAGTCTGAAATGGGTTTATCTTTCTAATAACATATCAATTTCCAACTATGATTTCTGGTTAGCCTACTTAGAGAATGCTATCCCCCTTGCTTGTCCATCCTGTTGTTCCTTAAGCCAAACCTGTCATTCATTTAATACTTTCTTCTTCTGAATTTGTCTTTCAGTCACATAATCTCAGAGATCACTTTTACATCTTTCCTTTTGCTCTCAAAATCCATTATTATTTTTTCCTCTGCTAAATTCTGTTGTACTCCTTTTCCTTCCACCCTGTCTATCCACCAGTGGGTAAGATTACATTGTGTTGGGAATCTCCAATGTTTCATTGCTCTCCTTAGGTCTACTTTTAACCAAAGGACCAGAGAAGTGTGATCTTAGAGTATTATGGGTTGCAGTTCCCTCTTGTGGACCAAATAGCAGTCCTCTCCTGTGATGTACATTCTATCTATTCTTGAATACCTTCCTACCTTTTTTTTTTTTGAGTAGTAGGTGTATGGGGTATTTCTATCTTCTTGCTCCACAAAGATATCTTTCATGTTCGTGGTTTTCATAAAATTGTCTAAGCATTTATCTGTTCTGGGTGCTGTTAAACTGTGTGGTCCTCCGTGCACATCACTGACATTGGTGACTATGTTAAAGTCTCACATCCACAATAAAACCCTTTCATGAAATTGGTAACCCCTCTAATAAGCTCCTCTAGTTCAAAGAAATAAAAAATGAACCACCACAATGAACAATATTTTAAGCATTTTAAGTGTGTTCCTTTAAGGGTTCAATTGTATCAAAATGTTCAATGGGTAATTGTAAAAATGTGTGGTTATAAAATGTGAGCTATTTGGAATTAAGTTAGATCTGAAGAAGTCTCTTGGTTGAGAAGAAAGTGCTCATCATATTTGTTTTGTTACAATCAATTACTAGTGTCATTCCAATACTGCTGGTTAATTTTTTTTATTTCTTTGTAAAGAAATGAAGTTGGATTTTGGAGTATTACAAGCTCCTGTAGTTCCTCTAGTGGGTATTCAGATGGTCTATATAATCAAACCACTGTAAACAGCCTATTCTCCATCAATATTTTATGTGGCAAGTTTCAGCATACCTCTCAACCTCTTAGCACAAGAAATCTGTACAAAGCCTAAAATAATGGGGGACAAAGGCCTAAAAATAGGGACAATTTTTAAATATTGCTCGTATAAACTTATAAAAATTGTTAGAATAATAGGGTTTGTGTTAGCATGCATTTCATGAAAGATAGGAAGTCTTCAACTCAATTGCATGTCATTATTTAGTAACTTAATTCCTTAGTGATTTGTCAGAAGACAACACATTTTATAAGGAACAGACCAAACATATGAGAAAAATCTGGATGCGCTGCAAAAATCTGGACAGGTGAGATGTATTTTATTTATATATATATATATATATATATATATATATATATATATATATATATATACACACATGGGTGAAAGACACCTAATCGAACAAACACAATGCTGACAATCAGGAGATCGATGTAAAAACATTGAATTAACAAATAACAGCATGTTCTACACATGCTTCAGGGATTACCCTGGAGCATGCACGGAACATGTTGATATTTATTAATTCAGCATTTTTACACTGACTTCCTGGCTGTCAGCATTGTGTCCATTTGATCAGGTGTCCTACACTGATATATATATGCATATATATATATATGCACACACACACGTGCGCGCACACACACACACACACACACACACACACACACACACACACACACACACACACACACACACACACATACACACATATGGGTCCCCTTCATATGATCGAACTTTCAAAAGTTCGACTTTCATATGGCCGAGACCATATGATCTAACTTTTAAAAGTGTGAACGTTCTTAACAGAGATCTCCATACAGTGTGGAATGGAAAGATTTCCCTTTTCCGCACTGTAGTGTGGTCCAGGAGTTGGTATATTTAAATAGCAGGAGGTGTGGGGGGAGCAGGGGGGCTTGCCCCCCTGCTAAATGCATTCAGTTAATTTTTTTTTTGTTTTAATTTTTTTATTAGATGTTCGAACTTTTAAATGTTTGATCATTTGGTCTCGGCCATATGAAAGTCGAACATTTGAAAGTTTGAGCCTCTGAATATATGTGTATATATATATATATATATATATATATATATATATATATATATATATATATATATGTATACATACACACACACAACACACACACACAATTTATACATGGTCAGGGGTGTAGTCAGAAGTTTATATTTTGTCAACAAGATAAACAATATATATTGGAATCTGCTTATAGAACTACGTCTTCCATTGTCTGGAGACTTTATACATGGAAATTTTTACATAGATCTTTTTATACACCTTTGATGATGAATAAAATAAATAATAAAGATAATCTATGTAAGAGATGTAATGTAGAAATTAATGCTGACTGGGCTCATATGTTTTATGACTGTATAAAATTGAAAGAATACTGGAAGTCAATTAATGAATTTTTGCAGGCTCTTTTTACAGATAATTTCATTATTTCTAAATCTCTTATATTATTCAACACACCTGTACCTCAAAGTGTTAAAAAGGTTAAGCTTCCCTTGTTATGGTCTATTCTAGCAGTGGCTAGGAAAATAATAACTAGAAATTGGATTTCAGATACACCTCCTTCGTTCAATGAATTTAAAAATGTTATGAATATAGTGTGCCATATGGAAATAAACACAATTAGGACTAGAACAAATAGAAAAACATCTTATTTTATTGTATGGGATAATTTACAAAATTTGTTAAAAAAATTTTAATTTCAATAGCATGGTATTTTAGTTTAATTAATTGATCTGATTGTAGTGGATGTCTTTGTAAATACTTTAGTTGTTTTGTTGAATATTATAATGATACCTATTTTTAATTACTTGTATACAATTGTTATGATATTTCTCTTATATGTTAAAACAATAAACCTGTTTTGAAAAAAAAAAAGAAGTTTATATTTTGCACTTGTGCCTAATTTTTGTTGCCACCACAACCCAGCTGTCAATTAACAACATACTCGAACTATAAACTGGTGCCCATATACATGCCTCTTTCTTATGCATATTCAAGTTCAATATAACCATAGCGTGGCTATTTTAAGAAGTGCATTCTTAACATATAAATACGTGTTGTAAAGCTGTGCACAGTAAATGTCACTTTAGAGGGTTCTAAATGTTATCTTTTCTTTGAATAATAAAGTCTGCAAGAGATGCTTGGAGAAACACACTCATCTCTACACAGAGTATGCCTAGCAACACCCTTGATACATATAGTAATTCATGGAAGTTGTAGGACACAAAGACAAATGCAAGATGGCTTATGCACATCCAATGATTTCTACCTCATTTTATCCTTGCTCCATTTATTCTTAGGGATGCACATTACACCCAGTACCAACAGTAATCATCTATTAAAATTTTTTGTAAGTCTTAATGCATAGTAGACATGTTTGTGTGGTTAGAAAATGTTACAGGGAGATGCAAGTGTGTGTGTGTGTGTGTGTGTGTGTGTGTGTGTGTGTGTGTGTGTGTGTGTGTGTGTGTGTGTGTGTGTGTCTGGGTTTTCATTTAAGGCCGCTTGTAGTGTGTGTGTGTGTGTGTGTGGGCGAAATGATATAAGGATATGCGAGTGTGTGTGTGTGTGTGTGTGTGTGTGTGTGTGTATGCGTGCATGCGTGCGTGTGTGTGTGTGTGTGTGTGTGTGTGTGTGTGTGTGTGTGTGTCTGTAAGTATTGTTTTGCTAATGACAGAAGGACAATATTTCACTTAAAGACTAAAATGTTGTCCTTAGAATGTCATATTGAAATTAAGTTTGCAAAACAGAACCACAGTGGGACAGAGAGCCAGAGCCAGAAAGCCAACTTCAATAAAAAGCATTCTAAAAAAATTGTGCTGCGATATGTATGCAGGGTTTTTTTTTTTTTTTTGTTCTCATGGAAGGAGACGGTAAGAATGCAAATGCCTGCAAATTCAAACATCAGAGGAAGTGCTGAATATAAGATAGTAGAATTAAGACAGTATTTCTTCCTGTGTTGAAGATACGGATTCATAAATATTTTAGAGAAATGGGAGCTATCTCAAAATACCTGACCTAATAAACAAGAGATTGTAAGGACTTACTAGACTCTAAGCAAATTAATGACCTACTGTCCTCTTGTGAACAGAGTAACTGAGAGGTTGTCTTCATATCTCAACAGCCGGAGATGCAGAGAGCAGCTGTTTCATTTTCTGAGGGTAGTAGAGTAGTGTAGCAATGACAAAAATGATGTCAGTGCAGAAACCTCTCATACTAGTGATCAGGTCTTCTGTAACCTAGATAAGGCAGACTTACCAGGAAACTTCTGAGTTACAATGATTCTGCTTAAAGAAGTCAAGCTTGTTCTTTTTTTACAAAAAGACTGAAAACTTGAAAGTGTTGCAGGTAGTTTAGTTTTCTTGACATAAGATAACTAGAATAGTATACCATAGAACTTTGCTTTGTTGCATATAAATGGGCGATTTATTTATTTTGCATAGAGAGGAATATACTATATAATACAGTGGTATCATCTCTATTATTTGCACCTTGTTATACATCACTTGTACTACAGATTTTTGTCAAGTGATCTTAACTTTACAAGCTTCTATATCATTAATACCTTAGATGTACCTTATATCTAACACTTTGTATTTCAGCCATTCCTGATTGTACTTCACCAGCAAATAATGTTTGACTGGCCCAGGTTTATTGCTTTGAGGGCTGCAGTGAGAAGTGTGAACACATCACTTCTATTTATGCACATCTAAAATGTAACCTCAAAGCAGCTGTAACACTGGGTTTTCTCGTTGTTTGTGTAGTGATTAAGAAAGCTTTTTTCAGTTTCTTCCTTAAAGTACCTGATCAGAAAATAAAGCTGCTTCATATAACGTGTGTGAACAGCAAAAGCAAGAGCAGTAATTAAGTGTGTGTGTGTGTGTGTGTGTGTGTGTGTGTGTGTGTGTGTGTGTGTGTGTGTGTTACCAAGTCTGCAAAGTAAATTATGCACTGAACACTGTGTTACTAGAAACATTCAGAACTCCACCTCCCTTAGCATCTTAGACTCGCTTGCTCCCCCTCGCAAAGTCTGAATTAAGTCTAGCATATCTCCATGGCTATCAAAAGCCACTCATACCCTTATGATAACTAGAGACAGATTATGGAAAAAATGGTCACAAGCTAAGCTCCCTGAAGACTTGCAAAAATATATTTGACAAAAAAAACACAAAGATAAAAAGGACTTCTATAAGAAACCTCCCACAGCCCTAAGATCTAATGCTAAAAATTTCTGGAACTCCAATAACCAAATATTACATCCCGCTAATCCGAGCTCTCCCAATTCATGCCCAGACAGGACACCTGAAGAAACTTCCACTATCTTCAATACCTATTTTATCGATTCAGTATCTAAGCTACTCGACCCTAACCCAAACTCCTTTCCTACTAACACCGCTAACTTTTCTGAACCTACTTCTAAGACTATCTCCTCAAATACCTTCTCCCTCAAACCTGTACCTTCTAGCTACATCAAAACTCTACTTTCTAAATTAAAACCTTGCTCAGCATCAGCTGACAATATTCCTTCCACTTTTCTTCTACTAGCAGCTGACTCTCTTGCTCTAACTGTATCTATCATAATTAATCGCTCTGTCTCTGAATCTAAAGTCCCTTCCATCTGGAAACAATACTACACTCTACCTATACACAAAGGAGGTAACTCCTCTGATATCTCCAACTTTAGACCTACCGCTATCCTCTACCCTCTCTCTAAAGTACTAGAAAAATGTATTCATAAACAAGTTATGCAGTATCTAATACAGGAAAGTCTGCTTACACCCACTCAACACGGCTTCAGACCCAAACACAGCACCACTACAACTCTATTATCCTTCCTCAAAACAGTCTCTATAGCCATGGACGACCATAAACTTATTTCTTGCCTAGTCTTGGACCTCTAAAAGGCTTACAACACCATCTCACACTCTCTTCTGCTGCACAAATTGCATAACCTCAAGTTCTCTGATACTGTTGCATGGTTCTCCAGCTACCTCACTGATAGATCTCAATTAGTGAGACAACACTCTACACTCTCCCCTCCTCTCCCTGTAAAAATGGGTTTACCTCAAGGGTCTATCCTAGGGCCTTTACTTTTTAATATCTTTACTAATCAACTCTATACCTCCTGTCCTCAGTCATCTTTAGTGCAATACGCAGATGACTCTATAGTCATCACCACAGCCAACTCTCCCTCTAAGCTCTTCTCAGCTACTCAGGCATCTTTTAACTTAGTTGAAACATGGGTCTCCAACAACCAGCTCATCCTTAACCCTAAAAAAACAAAGCTGTTACTCTTACTACCTAAAAAGTTCATAAATATTAAACCCTCCTTCTCCATACAGTCCCTTAATAACACTCCCATACAGGTAGAATCCAGCACTAAGCTCTTAGGCGTCACCATCATCGATCAGCTTAAATTTGACTTACATGTTAATAACTATCAAAAAGACTCATTCAAAACTAGGGCTCCTTTACCATAACAAGAAATTCCTTACCACTGAAGCCAAGATTACTCTCTCTCTTACCTACCTTCTACCCAGTCTAATGTACAATTATCAAATTCTCACAAATCTTAACTCAACACTCCTGACCAAACTCGAATCTACCTACAGCAAGGTAACTAGATTTGCTCCCAACAAACCTACAAATTCCATCACTGTCTCTGTCTAAAACACCTAAACTGGCTTGAATTACCCCACCAGCTTCTTCTCTCTCAGCTCCAGATCATCCATTCTATCCTATACCAGCCTTCCTACTGCCCAGCACTATCCCCTCTCATCTCCCATTATTCTCCCTCCAGACCTCTCAGAAGCTCTAACCAAGACCTACTACAAATCTACAAACCCAAGTCTAAATTTGGACGCAACATGTACAGTTATCACCCCACTATTGCCTGGAATAGGCTCCCACTAGAAATCAGGACCCTTACGCATCCTAAACAATTTAAGTTAGCCACTAAAGAGTACTTTAAAAGTCACTGGTCCTGCCACTGCACTCTCCCTCAACATCCCCTACTTCTCATACCTTAATCTATTTTCTGCTCTTAACTCACTCTTCTCACTAGCTCTCTCTAATCTTCCTTGACTACTCTTTCTACTGTCTTTTAAAACCTATTTAGCTAATAGCCTCACAGAAACATTCTAGAGTAATTGTCTTGCTTTCATACAACTAAATTATGATAAAACTGTTTTTTTGTAACCACTTACCCCAAAAACTATATTCATCTTAATGACATATTTCTTTTTATACATCTTGAAATAGGTTTGCTATACTCCTGATTACTGACACTGTATAACATTGTATTGCTACTTAATGCCTTGTAATAATCCTGTAACATTGCTGTTTAATGCTAATTTATAATGAAAATTGTATAATATGTTGGAGCTTTTCTCCCAGATCCTCCACTATAAAAGGGCTCTTCAGCTCAGTGGGACAAACCTGGTCAACAAATGTAAAATAAATAAATAATAAATAAATAAATAAACAGTATTTTGACAGTATACAGTGAAATGTTGTTGTGTCTTTCGGCTTTTCCCGGTTAGGGGTCGCCACAGTGGAACTCCGGTCCGCTAATGATTGGTAGTTGATTTTTACGTGCCGAGTTACCAGCCCTGACACACAACCTTCAACGAAGGTATGCCCATTCACGCATGTCTCCACGCAGAAGACGCTCTAGCTGAGAATCAAACCGGGCAGCGTCTTACTGTGAGACGACAACGCTACCGCAGCACCACCACCACGGGTATACAGTAACTGAAATATTGTTTTCTTTTACTTTATTTCACTTGGAAATACTGTTTTGCTATTTTAGTTTGCTTTCACAAATGAGATGTCCGAATCTGGATGAAGGACAAGAATACTCCTTATGTAACAGCAGACCATTATTGGATCAAAGTATTATTTCATAAGTAACAGCAATAATCTAATTTTCCTGCATAATGAGTATACCTAAACTAATAGATTGAATTTCAAATAAGTCACTTACTCGTAGTAGTGAAATAGAAGAAACATCAGTTTACCCATTGTTAGTACATGATTACCTATATCATCTTGGGGCATATTTTCATCTCAATGGAGAAGCTGGACAGGAAAGTTTTATTGCAATATTTTGTTTCAAGTGCTCAAATGGTTATTTTTGCTTGCATGAGTAATCTGAAATATAAAACAATATATAAAAGTTACTGCAAAAGGCTTTAACAATACGGGAATGAGTGAACAGCTACAAAATAAAAATCTGAGAGCAGGTTGTAAGCATCCAAAATTAATGACAATGTGGTTTTAATTATATTGATAACTACACACAGAGTGTATAACTGGTGTCTATCTTCAATAGTTCATACAAAACTGAGTTAGTCCCATTAGCCAATTATAATGCAGACTCCATTACAGAAGTAAAGGCCTTAGAACATGTCCAAGTAACTTGAGATTTTTTAAAGATCTGTACTGAGGTAAATTGGTGAATATACGATGGTGCCTATTCCACAAATGTACCATTGATTGTGATAAGTATCTAGATCTGAATGCTGTTCTGCACGTATTATCTCTGTATGTATAGCTAAATCCTCTAGTAGTTCTACTTGACTCCAAAAACTCGGTATTTAGCACTAATCAAAGCTCTTCATCCAATAGTGCTCAATAGGCTAAACATGACTTGCCCAGCTGATATCTATAACTAGTGAAAAATAGACCAAGACTCTCTAACCTACAATAATATGAATTTCCACTGATGTCTGGAAACCTCTCAGTAAATTTGTTTTGGATTCCTTTTAATAATAATAGTAAAAGATTTCCTTTACTGTATAAACAAAACAGAATATTATATTATACAATCAGATGTGCATATGCTATAAACACGTTTTTTAACAATTCCTTGTTTTTTGAATGTTCCTAAAAACTAAACCTACCACTTCAATTGATTTACTTTTTGTTTTCTGAACATGAGGTCTAAATCTTAGGTTATTACTTATAATACCCAGATCATTATTATCTGTTAATTTTAATACATCAGCGAGCACTAATTTCGCAATACAATTTACATTAAGTTTACCAAAATCCAACACACATTTTTTCTTATTGATATTGAGCTCATTTTGTTTTAACCATGAGGCAGCCTGACTTAAGTACTGATTAAATTTATGAATATCATCTGATGAAGTAGCTACATAACCACATTTTTATATCATCAATATACTTTGCCATCTATACAGTAGAAACTTTAGGTACTAAAGAGAAAAATATATTGAACAGTAGCAATCCCAAGATCAATCACTGCAGGACACCTCTGATCACTTGAGCCCATTCAGCAGCGAGGGGGCTACACAGCAAAAAGTAGGAGGGCCACTGCCATGGCACTGAAGCCCAGGGTGAGGGCCAGGGTGGAGCTGCCTCTGCTGTAGATCTTGGTGGTAGTAGCAAATATTCAAATGAGAGTTTTGAAGGCCAAAATGGAGAAGGGATCCATGTGAACAGCAGTTGAACATGGGTCAGTCAATCCTGAGAGATAGGAGTGCACTGTTCTGAAGGGATGGGTGATGGCCTCTCTCTCCATTGGCTGATCGAAAGGGAGTTGGGTTCAGATCCCTGAATCCAGAGCAGTGGAGATGGGCACCTCATGGCATCCAGTGCAGAGAGACAAACTATTCTGGAGAATCTAGTGGGGGCCCCTGGGAGAGTTATCTTTTCTTTGTAAAGGACAGGGTGCCCTGGAATGGATTTGGCCTGAGAGAGGGGCCCATGTCCTAGAAAGAATAGCAGTTTTGGTGGCATCAGGTGAGGTCTCACTGGTCCTTGAAAATCCAGGGGAGAGGGTGTAAGTCTTGCGCTGGGCTGTACCCATATCTGTGGCAGGTATCCAAGGTGAACAGCCTCTGGCGTGTTAGAACAAAGTAGGTAAGGGAAGTCAGTAAGCCAGATCTATAACTTTGGGATAAGGATTGGCTCTAAGGGCTGGGTCAGTCAGGCTCAGGCATGAAGCAGGGCTGGGCACACACCACAGGGGAGGAGGTGTCACCCCTTCACCGCACCCCCCCCCCCGCCGGGGGGGTCAGGGGGACTGTGGTGGAAACTCTGGATGTGCTCTTGGCCCTTCCTGTGGATAGCCCCTGCTGTGGCGGGTGCCAGCCCCAACCAGCATCCTGCATCCTCCAGCAGCTAACAGCTTGACTTAGAACTGGTGTGGACCAGGGTAATCTGATTGGTTAATTAAAACAAAGCATCGCAAAGGTCTGAGATGGATGTTGACGTGATACGGCTTCTGCCCAGTGCTCTGAATGTCAAAGTGAAGAAATTCAGTTAAGCCCTGGGAAAAGGTGGTAGTAACCATGACTCTCTGAAAGTAGTCAAATGCCTTGTCATCTAATTAGTGATGCACATGAATAGATGAATGAGATTCCCACTGTCCCTATCTACTATCTAGCGAAACCACAGCCAAGGGAATGAGTTTGGCAGAATCAGCGGAGAAAGAAGACCCTATTAATCCTGACTCTAGTCAGAGTCTTTGTGGCTTCCTGTATAACCAAATTTTGACCCAGCAAGTGATGTAAAGGTTTATCAAGTGTTTTGTATGCATTATGTGGTGTGTTATCAAAAACCTTAGAAAGATCCAAATAAACCACAGCAAATGCTAAGTAGTCAGGCTTATAAAAGTTAACCAGATTTGTAAAAAGTTGAATGGTTCAGTGTAAAACCATGTTGTGAGGAGTCCATTAAACAGCCCTTTAATTCATGAGTCGTAACTGTTAACAAACCCCTTTCAAAACTCTTTCCGATTAATGATACAAGACTAATTCGCTTTATAGTTGGTGATTTTTTCTATCTGTGTAGTATGTGAATAAAAAGCTACAATAAGAAATATGGCAGTAGAGAAACCAAGCTGAATCCATCGAGACACATTACCTAGACTCACAAGGGAAGAGCTGGGGTGACAAGGTCTAATAACCATACAACTACATGCAATGCAACAACAGATGCAAGACTTAGTATTAGAAAATATAGCTGGCTTTCTTATATCACTAGAAATGTCAGAAGTATAGGCAAGAAATATGCAATTTAACAAGTCACAATAGTTCAGTAAAGAGGAAAAACATGTCCAAAGTTTAAAAGTTTGACCATAATTAACTCAGTAAATCCAAAACAAAGAATTTAACACATATGAGGCAAAATAAGAATTCAGCCTGCAGATAACATGAAGGTTAATGATCATATAATGAGCAATGAATTGTCAAAGGAAAATATGTAATGTGCAAGAAATTAAATCAGTGTGACATAAAATGTAAAATTCTATTAAAGACTTCGGTATATGTTAAAGAAAAACATAAAAATGTCTCAGTTTATAAAAAATAGCATAAAAGAACATATGTGCAGAATATTCCAGAACAGACTCAACATGCAACTGGAGTGATGGCGAGATAGATATTTACATAATTTTTGGAAGTAACAGTAACAAAAAAATAGAGCTATTTGTAAGAACAATTAACAAGAGAAACTGAAATGCTAATGACTCCGATACTTTTATTAAATTTAATAAACAGTTGCATATTTGCAAATTAAGCTCAGAGCTACAACCTATAAACATATGAACCTATATTTACATGCAATTCTGAGGTACTAATGTCAATTAAAGGCTATGTGTTTTAAATCAAAGTTACAAGTAGAAGGCAAGGTAGTGTCCCTAGTGAGTTACCATATTGCAAAGTCACTTAGTCTGATATAGATACTAAATACAGTGAATAGTAACAGCATATTGAAAGACTAAATAAAGTTATTACATGAGTATGTGGCTCTATTTAATTATATAAAACTTCAAAAATACCAAGCAAAATAACATAAATTGAACACCAGAGAGAGTAGCTGAACCAAAAAGAAAAATAATAAATCTATTTAAAAAGTAAGTATAAGAATTAGAAAAATACATAAAATGGGCATTACTGAGAGAATAATAAGGTCAGTACTGTATGCATCACCTATTGTTACCCCCATCAAAGTGAAGAATCTAAAAGAAATTAGAATATACATTCAGAAAGTAGAAGTATTACTGTATTTGTATATCATGTAGGGGTTATGATGTATAGAAGACTCATCTTTGCTGTAAACTCAGCATCAAAATAATTTTAAAATATACTATAATACATTATTTACGAGGTGCAACGTGTGAGAACTTACAGTTATTGCATCATTTTGTTTAGCTAAACACAAAAAAAATTACTGAGAAAATTTGTTGAGAAAATCAAAACAAAAGATTAACATTCAATTAGGAGATTTTGTGAGTTCAACATATCTGTATAACTCAAATTTATTGTTTAATATTTTCAGGAAAATGAATGTAAGCAGATGGATACTATTTTAAGGCATTACTATATAAATTCCCACCAGGCAATGCAGACGACTGAAGATGCCTACTAGTCATGGCAAGTTATGGCCCAAAGTTTATTACAGATTTTACTATACCTTTAGGAGAGTTAATAAAAGTTAATAAAAAAGAGACTTTGTTTGAATGAGCAGACATATCAGAGGGACTCCTGACTAGCCAAAGCAAAGTGTAAGTTCAACGCCTGTAGATGGTCACAGTCTTTTGAAAGAGACAAGTTTAATCATTCTAAGGACATTGCATAAGAGATATACAGAGACTGCACATGAGGCTGGATGTAATGACATCAAATTCCATGGCGTGAGAAAAGCTCCATGGTTACTAAGTGTGAAAGACATGGTGGAGGAACCTTTTCATGATTTTTCGCTTTATCCATCTAATCTCAGCAAAATGCCACTTGTTCTTATCTAGATGTCAGAACTATCCAAAATACTGATTTTTTTATGGTCCATTTAGTGCCAGAAATTTTTTATTGGTATTGATAGATGAATACATCAGATTCCCAGTTGACAGCCTATGATATCCATGTTACTCGATGCTTTGATTCCTGTTTATGACAAAATTTTCTCTATGTTTCACATGCCAGTAACCATTAAGTCTGATAGCAATTCACCAGTTGACAATATTTGGTTTAGACAGTTTGTGACAACCAATCTGTCACAGTATAGTTAGTTGATTATGGCCTCAAGCTTCAAAGCATGGGCTACGGTAGAAACTATGACCTAACTAGAGGAACACATGGAGGACAATGACAAAACCAATAATAGATTAGATGATGGCTTGGGGGAACAAATGAATAGAAGACACTTACTTTTGATTTATTTTTGAATTAATTCAGTATGACTACATTAACATGTCCTTGCCACGGTCGAGTAACGTTAAAGACGTGCAGGTAGGTGCGAGTGTGAATGGGTATGCGTTCTTTGAAGGTTGGGCATCGGGCTGGCAACTCGGCACCATAAAAATCCACTGCCAATCATGAGCGGACCGGAGTTCCGCTGTGGCGACCCCTAACCGGGAAAAGCCAAAAGATTTTAATAACTTTTACATTAACCAATTGAAATCTAGAAGATGTGACTATTTTTGTTTACATCAATGACATATTGATTATGGGAGTGCAAGAAGATGTGGAAAAAGCTTTGTCTGCAGTTGCACAACATCATCAAAAAAGAGGATAGGCTAAAAATAAAAATAAAATATAGGAAGGAACTGCTGTAAAATTTTTGGTAAAGGTTTGCAATAATGTCATATGAGAAACACCTGATGCCACAATGAACAGCATAAAGAAAATACAGATTTCTAAAACAAAGTAGCCAGCACACAGTTTTCTTGGAGCAGCAGAGTTTTGCAGAGCTTTTCTATCACATTCAGGACATATTTTGAGAACAGTTTATAAATTATGAGAAAAACATGGCTTTGCACAAGGCTCACAATAGCGAGTTGCAAATGAGGAAGCAAAAAATGTGCTTCAGTAGAATGTTGATAATGGACCAGTGGATTATAGCCAGCGTTTTAATTTTGAAGCATCTGTAAGAAACATCATCATGTCATAAGGATTCTGGCAACATGATAGCGTGTGTAAACTGAAATAGTGAAACTGGAGCTGGACCAAAGGTTTCACTGGATGACAAATGTTATATAACACATTGGAACAGTATGCTGTGGCCATGGCACTGCATTTCTGCATATGGAGAGATTTAGTAGTGTGTTACTGTAAAAGTTGACTATCCCAGGCAGGGCTGGTCACATGATTATGCATTTACTGCAGCATGGATTGTACAAGCATCCACTGTGCCAAACTAGACATTGTGGCTACAAGAACAAGCAAACATTGTATCTGCAGTGTCAGAGGCACAGGATAAATTAGGTGGACTGCTTACAATAATAGATATTACAATACTGCTGATACAATTGCAATGCAATCTGTATTAGCAACAACACTTTCTGAATGCTTGGCAGAGGATGAACAGGAGAAAGCATAGTTTATAGATTTATCTGCAACAATTAGAATTATTGTCAGAACATGCAGTGCATGTGTATTTTGCCCAAAATTTGAGACTTGAGTCTTGCATGATGAGGGAAAAACTGGCTGAAGTTACCAAACAGAATTCTAAGCTATTCTATTAGAAATGAATCAGCTAACACCTGGTTAAAAAGCATTCATCATTCCTGACATTTAGACAACATATAAAGGTTTAACATCATGGTTATATTGATATCACAATGAATAGCATATCCAAGAATACTTTTGTGGGAAGGATCTGGAGACTGGCAGCAGATCTAGGCTAAAACACAAAGTTTTTTGAGATACCATTACAGTTGGATGTGGATGCATAACCCTCCTACTAGAAGTAAAAGTCGGCATAAACAACAAGTTGGCCACGTTAGGATTACAAGCTATGGAGAAAAGCAAGAATGGATGAAACATTCTATGCTGAAATTTGTATGATGTTGACAAATGGCAAGCAAATACGTTACTGCTTTATAAAGCAAAAGAGCAACATGTACCACCTCAAGCAAAATTCAAGTTCTGTTAGGCTACGAGTTTATTATATCATCCTCCTGACATTGGGAAAAACAAGTTTGTCGAACTCAAAATGGGTTATAAAAACAGACTGGGCATACAGGCCTTTAGTATGTCAAACTATTGAAAATGACAGCCTTTAACTGAGGTTTGCATAATGTAAAAGGTTTAGATAGTGCTGCAATAGAACAGTTTTAGTAACTGATGATTGGGTTGTGTAATTTACATTAAACCTTCTATGCAAATTGATACTAAGATAGTGTCTTTATAGTGACATATTAGCATTATTTGTGTTTTCAGGATTTTGAGTTTCAGGATTTTGGTCTTTCAGGATTTTGGGCTTTCAGGATTTTGAGTTTTCAGGATTCTGAATTTTCAGGCTTTTGGTTTCAGGCTTATGATGTTTCAGGCTTCTGAATGGGAACCATATACACACATATATATATATATATATATATATATATATATATATATATATGATAAATTATCTACTTCGTTAGCTGTCATAAAGGTAGAACTGAGTGCTTTCTCAGAATAAACTAACCTATGCAGTATTACTGCTTGTACTATTAATATATAGCTATTCATAATGTAATACACACAAGATATTTTTCATTTTCTATGCCTTGATGCTCAGGTTGTCAATGAAAAAGTACCTTTGACCAACTTGATTAACAAATTTAAAGAACAACTCTACTTTTCATTGTGGTTGACCTTATTTCAAACTTATTTTTTTCTTCCTATCATAACAACTAGATGTTTAGCACTGATCAAAACTTCTTTGACACCTTTCATTTTTGTCTTTTCTGCCTTTTTCATGAAGTTCCAGAATTTTTCCCCATTTAAATCTCACATTTTTTCCAAAAAGGAATTTATCTCAGACTTTATGACCTATGCCAGATAGTCGAAATTCTATATTTTTTGCAAATTTGCTGTCTTGTTGAGATCATTCAAAGGACTATAAATGGCTAAAATTATACCATTTTTAAAGAGGTAATTGCTGTAAAATTCTGCATATGAAGAACACATATTAGTTATGCTGCAATGCTGCATAAACGAACGGGTAAATGCTCTCAGTTTTGGCCCGTGAAAGGTTCCTCACAAAATTAAGCACAGTTAGAAACATTGCCATGCAGCTGCTGTCACTTTCTAGCTCTTTGAAATGACACGTTTCAGTCAATTGTGATTGAGAAAAACTGACTATTTTTACATGTTGCATATGTACTGGGGAAGGAGAGCATGGATTTTTTTACTATGACACATGGTTACGGTTGTGTAGCAATGATTAAATAAAAAATAAAAGTACAGCTTCTGATTGCAGGTGCCTGGCAGTAAAAGAAATGAATAAAGGGGTAGTTATGCAGAAGTTCAGTTTGTAATACCTAAATGTGAGATTACTTATCAATTCACAAGCAGCTGTAACATTCAGTACTGCAGCCGTACCTCTCAACTGTCCAGCTTTTAGCAGAATGTTCAGATTTTTGCCTCATATTTTTGATCTGTTCCACATTAAATTTCTGATTTACTGGCAAATAATTGAGGATTAAAGTCACCAAATACAGGCATTTGAGCTTCAGACTCCATATCCTTCATAAAATGTGTGCTAACACAAATCCTGGTATTGTAGCAACTTTCTAAGTTTATAAGAACAATAATTAAACTCTGTCCCTATTTTTAGGTCTTTGAGCCACTGTTAATTTTTGGCTTTGTTCAGATTTCTTGCACTGAGAGGTTGAGAGGTATGATTGCGGCTTCACTGTAAAATCACTGACTGTACTGTTTTAATCTTTGAATGTGTTCTTATGCAAATTGTAATGCAAGACTGAGTTTCCAAATTTTTACTGACAAAACTTTTAATTACGGTAGGGATTAAGTTGAAGTCACTGCACAGTACAGACAAAATGTATTAATTTGTTACACTCACTGATTCTGGTTAACATAAAGCATCAGCAGTATGTTTTTGTATAATTAATAAATAGTGTATATATATATATATATATATATATATATATATATATATATATCTATCTATCTATCTATATATATATATATATATATATATATATATATATATATAGATAGATAGATATATAGATATATATATATCTTACAAATATGAAAAAGAAAACGTCAGGACATGATAAATTTCAGAAATGAAAGTTGTACTTGTTTTTCACAAATCCTAAGGGAAAGATCTGGCATGTCAGGATAGAGAAAGATAATTTACGTCATATAATGAAAGTAAATTTGAACAAATATAATACATTTGACTACAAATTTCAAGAGAAGACACATAGGTTATCACTGTAGATAGTATGGAATAAAAGTAGCTGCATGTGCCTTACAAATTGTGACAGCTGTTAGTTACACATGACCAACAGAAAAACTCCTTCAGTAGATTGACAAGTTTGGCACCTGCAGAACAGTGTTAAGGGAGGGTCTGCCAATTACTAAAGAATGTCAAATTGATGGTCATAGAAAGCCCTATAATTTAGATAGTTTGTGTTTGAGGTTATACAATTAACTGAAAAGTTTAGAATAAATTTCTCAACAAAGCAGGGTAATTCAGGGGGAACAATGAAAGTGGTCAGAGGCTGAGTATTTCTTTCATAATTCAGGGAAAAAAATGAAAGTAGTCATGTTCCAGAGGATGAATATTTTTCCATGCTTAGCAAGTATATGAAGTCTTTTATAAATAGCTGGCTTCTTCCTTCCTTTATTAGTTTTGCTTTTGCTCATAAATTCAGCATTCTGGAGATTCTAATTCCTCTACCAAGTGATGTATTTATTATAGTTTAAGGATAGTCGCTCATGTGTCACATCTCATTTAATATCTGTGCCTTCCAGTTACTAAATCATATTATTAGCACAGTGCATTTCCTGTGTTTTAATATCAGGAAAAATGCAGGCTTTAAAGACATCCCATTAGTAAAGAGGATCTGTAAAAACCCAGCCAAACTAGTAGTCACTGTGTAAAACCTTAACCTCCCTGTAGTGAAGGCCCATGGGATATATGCAAACAAGGGTGTATATTACGTTATCAAATTTTTAAAAGTTCAAACGTCATATGGTTGAAGCCATATGATCGAACTCTTAAAAGTTCGAAAAGCTAAAAAAAAAATTAACAATAGCAAAAAAAACCTACCGGACCGTTTTAAGCAAGGGGGGGGGGGCAAGTCTCACTGCACCCCCCACCCCCTGCTGTTTAAATATACCAACTCCAAGATCGCGTTACAGTGCAGGAAAGGGAAATCTTCCCATTCCGCACTGTACGGAGATCTCCTTTGAAACATTCAAACTTTTAAAAGTTTGAGCATATGGTGTCGACCATATGACATTCAAACTTTTAACAGTTCGATAATGTAATATATACCCTGCAAATAACCCCATTAAGGACATACCAATATTTCAGCTACGTGGCTTCTGAATGCCCATGAGTTTTTACTTTTTAAGCCTTTATGGATACATTCATGGGCAATAAAGCCAAACTCCACTAGATGTAGACATGCCATATTTTGGCCTTTTTATGACATTGTCAGTACAGCATAACAATCCACTTATGTTTACACCCTTTTACTGTGATTTCACCTGAAATGGAATTTTTCCCACTTTGGACTTGAACATCCTCTTTTTGAATCCAGGAGGTTAGTGTACAACATTCAAAATCCAGCAAGCCAAATTCTTTGGCATCGTCATGGTCTGCTAGATCTACCAGAAGTATTAAGGACATGGATCTTGA
The DNA here is from genome assembly GCF_019279795.1 of Protopterus annectens. Taxonomy (NCBI): domain Eukaryota; kingdom Metazoa; phylum Chordata; order Ceratodontiformes; family Protopteridae; genus Protopterus; species Protopterus annectens. Next base: position 1,635,371,454 of record NC_056735.1, on the reverse strand, counting down.
CCAACTCATGAGAATCTTTTTCAAGGCTAAAATGGACTTGGGAATTATCCGTCCCCACTCTTCTCAGGGAGTACAGGATCCCATCCTTTGGGCTCCAATTGCTCATGTTCTTCCACTGGGCGATTTCTTGTCTCCAGTGCACTTATTTCCAACAAATGCTCTCCCTACCCGAGAGTCAGTATTGGTCCCAGTCGGCTTGGACTCATTCCTTGATGTACTCAATTCTAGTGTCTTTGGATCTGAGTGCCTCCTGTTCCCATAGCATCAGAAGAAAGAGTTGCGATTTGAATTCAACATGAAGATTTTGGGAATCATCTCTACCCTTAATTCCTTGGCCTTAGATAACTTATCCCCAGTGTTGATGTTAAGTCCAACAGGATGAGATCTCCTGGGTTTTCAGATATGAGTATATTTTTGGCTAGCCATCCAGTTATGGCATCATTGTTTGATGTCATAGGGAGGATTTTATCTTGATTAGAGAGGGTTCTTTAGTTACACTGTAGGATCCATCTACTTTTTCCCTCTCATCTCAGGTTTCTCATGAGTTGGCCAGAGGAAAGCCTATGCCACTGAGGCTTGAACAACCCTGAATCAGCAGCTCCATATTGTTTCTTTGCCCCCCAATGGAGTCCCAGAACAGGTGGCTAAGAAGAGTCAGTGCATGAATAAGCACTTGGATTACTGATAGGAATCTCTTACTGAGGACTCTGACCTTCATGAAGGACAGGGATCCCTTAAGCCCCACTGCAAAGATGCCTATTTTTGTGATTTGTTGGAGCTTATGAGACAACAGGTTGGGGTTAGACCTCTGAAGCCTAGATGTTGTGGAACTGGTTCCATGTAAACCAGACAAAGCCTTAGTCCCCCCTCAAAGGACAGCTCTTTTGGGAATAAGGGGCCTCCTGTGGATGCAATTATTGATATTGCAGCCACTAAAAAAAGAAAAAAAAAAGAAAAGACAATTTCAGTAGAAAGCTCTGTGGTCCGCCACCCAAACAGGGAGTCCTCGACTTCTATTTTGGCAAGTGCACCAAACCTCCAGCCATGTTTGCTCTTCATGAGTTAAATTGTTTGGCACACCTAACAAGACTTCAAAGAGATTTGGTTTCTGAATCCTCTAAGCTAGTGGTCACTCAGCCCTCATTAGACTTTTTTTAAAGCCCTAGAGACTCTGCTATCCATCATGCAGTTATTATATAATGTCTCTATGTGCCTTATATCCCATGTAGTGGATGGTATGCCATGCTTAAGGTACTGGAATTTCTACCCGCCTGCATGCTTGGATGTCCCTTTGCAACTTCTAGTACTACTTTAAGGTGTCCTTCCTATATGCTCCCTTTGATGGTACCACACAGTTTGGCTTCAAGTAAAAGATGCTGACAAGGAGTGAACAGGAGGGAAAAACTCTCTCTGGTGTGGGAATCTGTTTTTCTACACCTCAAAGAACTTTTGCCCAGAATGATCCTAACAATGGTGCCCCCTAGGCAAGGAGGGCAATATTTATGGATGCTGCCCATGGGGCAGGGGTGGTCTGCAGTTCCAGGGCTTCAGAGATCCATTCCTTGGGGAGACCCTTCCAGCTGTCTTGAAAAATTGCCTGACTGCTCCACTCTGGCAGGAGTTAAGAAGTGTTTGACTCTACACTCATAAACTTGGGAGGCCATCATAACAGACTCATGGTGTTAACAGTCATTTTCCAGAAGTTACTCTATTCCATTCCACACACTCCCAAAATTAAATCAAAAACACCTCCCAGAAGTTCCACTCACTCAGTGGAAGAAAGGTCCCACCAGACCAGATAGGATCTGGGGTCTATTCAGGGTTCTTTTTGGTGCCAAAAAAACAGGGAACCTCTGGCCCATCTAAACCTCTGTTTTAAACAGATCAAATTCTTGAAAGTAACAGTTAAGTCAATCTTGTCTACACTGAGGATAGATGATCTGGTGTACTCTGTAGACCTCAAATAGGCCTAGTAGCACATAAGGATAGGCATTCCAAGGAGGTTCTAGCACTTTAAGCTGGAAGTCAGCCATTATCAGTTTCAAGCACTGCTATTTGGGATCACCCCCCACCCAGGTACTCTCCAAGTGCATGGCACCGGTGATAGCCTGGATCAGGCTGTGGGGTTCCCAGATGTTCCCATACCTGGACTGACTCCTTACAGCAATATCAAGAGAGTCCTTAATCTGAGCAATAGACTACCTACTTCAACTATGTTTCTTCTTTGGTGTTAATGTCAATGTGGAGAAGTCCAACCTGGAACAAATTCAGTGTTTAAAGTTTATTGGGTGCCATCTGTTCACAACCAGCTAAACAGCAAAACTCCCCCCTTCAAGGGTAGCACCTCTTCAATAACTAGCTAATCAGATTCTTCATACTCCAAGACCTCCTGCTTATCTGAGTCAGCATCTTCTCAAGCACATGGCAGCTTCCATATGTCTTGTCCTCTGGCAAGGTATTATATGATCATTTTATGGAGTCCGTCATTGCAGTGGTCCACTTACACTCATCTGATATCCTACTCCATCTGTTTTAACATGATGTGGCAGCACATCCACTGGTGGGCATCTCCTCTAGTTTCCTCAGGCCATCCATTTGTTCTCTCCACACCCAAGGCCATGGTAATCTTGGACACTTCTCTCCTTTGGTAGGGGGGTAGTATGAGGGAAAAAAGGTCCAAGGTACATGGTCTCATTCAGAAGCTCACTTACACAACAACATCTTGAGAGATGACAGTGGTTCTCCTAGCTTCACCAGAAGTCTAGAATGATCCCTCAAGAGACAAGAGAGTGATTTTGATTCAATCTGACAGCATTGTTGTAATGTGGTACTTGAATAAACGGGAAGACTCTAATCTTACCCAGTTTGTAAATAGGCCATAGCAGCCTGACTATGAGTGATGTTCTCACAACATTTTCTGATAGCAATGCACATTCCACAGAGATCCAACATCCTAGCAGACAGTTTGAGCAGAAGCATCCTGATGCCTCATGAGTAGTCTCTCAATCCAACAGTGACAGCAAAAATCGTTGGGGGCAGCCATGCTTTGATCTTTTTGACATAATTAATTTTTCCAGCACAAAATCAAGATTTCAAAAAATGTTCTGTCTGTTTCCTAGGTGATCATACATGCAAAATCCCTTTTAAGAACTGTCTGAGGAATGACTGAATAGAAAGGTGAGGATCCATAGGCAGACTTACTAAAATGCCCAAAAGATGAGCATTGGTAGAGGAGATCAAAGGATAATACCTCAAGCAAATCCTGTAAAACCAGAGGGATAAAATCCCAGAAAGGGCTCTGATTCTTAGCAACACCAGCTATCAAATTACTTCCATTTATAATATCAAATTTCCTACAAGTAGGTTTCTTTGTCTCCTTTAATACCTGTTGCACATCCTTAGAAAAAAGGTGCCTAAAATTATATCAAAATGAATTCTCCATGCAGTCAATTGAAGCTGTATGAGATTGGGGTTGTTAAAATCCCTCCTTGTATGAGTAGATCCAATATGTGAGGAAGAGTGTGAAAATTGACATTGGCCAATTATAAACTAAGGGCGAACCACTGTTACCTGGAAAAAAGAGAGTCAGCACATAATCTTTGGAGAGTCCTTCGGAATCTCCAGAATGACCCTGGATATCAATGGAAAGGGTGGAAAGACATGCAGGAAGATTCTTGTCCAAGAGAGTGGAAAAGCATCTGTTTTCCAGGCCTGCAATAAGGAGCCTTACTGAAGAATTTGTTCAAACCTCTGTTTAGAAAGGAGACAGACAGATGTACTTGACACCCCCCACAACCAGATCAATTGCTGGTAGAATAAACTTCCACTCACAAGGGTTTTTCTAGTCCTGCTCAACTTGTCTGTCACTACATGTTGCTCTGACTGAATGTAAGTAGCTTGAAGGATTAAACAGTGATGATCTGTGACCTTCCACACCATCAGAGCCAGCCTACACACATGGCACATCCTGATAACTCCATCTTTGTTTATGTACCACATCAATTTGGTGTTGTCTGTGATTACCTGCAAAGGCCATGGGTTCCATATATGGTGAAGACATTTCAGAGCATGAATAACAAATTATATTTCTTTTACAGGCTTTGACCTGTCTTGTTTGTTCCAAAGACCTTACACTTTTAACCCCATGGACACAGCTCCCCATGCAAAATGGGATGCACTGTTGTTAGTTACAGACTCAGAAAAGATGTGAGAGAGTATGGGAGACCTGGATTCAGGGATACCTGTTCCCTCTCCACCACTGTAACTGTCTTTCACAAATCCCAGCACTGGATCTGAAAAGTCATTATGTGTGAATGCTGGGTTCAAACAATCCTTAAAAACATTGAAGTTTTCTGATGTGAACTCTGGCAACAGGAATCATGCGAATCATGGATGCCATGAACTCTAGAATTCTGAGAATCTCCATTGATGAAGTTTGAGACTGTTTGGAGAAACTCAGGAAAACTTCCAGATACATATCCACTTTCAACTGAGGGAAGAATGCCTTTTGCATGGAGAAATCCATCAGGCACCTCAAAAATACAATCCTGTGAGATGGAATCAAAGAAGATTTGTGAATATTAATCTGGAATCGCAGAGTGGTTGATGAGGGGATTGCTTACCTATGTAAGAGATCCTGTCACTTGAAGAAAGACTCTTCAAGGAGAAATAAATTGTCAGTATCAGGAAAAATGTGAATGCTGTGCAGTCTGCAACAGGCTATCACAAGAGCTAGACACTTTGAGAAAAATACCCTTGGAGCAGTAGATAACTCAAAAGGTAATGTTGAAAACCACTAATGCAATCCAGCCTCAGAAAAATTTAGAAACAAAGAGAAAGGAGTATCAGTTTGCTCCGAATTAAACATATTGTTCATCCCAAAAACAATTTCAGAAAAAGAAAATTCCTCTATAGGAGATTTTGAGGAAATACTTTCTTCTGAATCAGAATCTCAGATATGGGCAGAAAAAAGCAGGAGATGTCCTATATGTATCTTGTCCATGTTCATCTGACAGGGAAATCTCAGAAACTGAGTAACTGACCTATTTTTTTTTCATAAACATTCCAGTCATATTCAGAAGGTTTTAAAGCCTGCAGTAAACATTTAGCCAAAGTAATAAGCTCTCTCTTATCAACAGAAAAACTCTTTGAGGAAGATAAATGTTTAACTTTCTGCTACTTTTTTCTATGGATATTGATAGAAGGGGACCATCTTAAAGATGGAACACCATCCCTGGAAGAGATCTCTTTACCTGGGTATGTAGGAATGCACTCCCCACTGATTATTGCTAGACCAAAGGAAATGGTTCTTCCATGCCTGCTGAGGCACCTGTACAACCACAGAGGATGTGGCGGAAGGGACTACATCAGAGGGCACTGGTGCCAGAAGTGAATGGTCTGAGGAACCAGTAATGACCACTGTAGAATCACCCACCAACCACCAATGGCTGAGGTATCAGCTGAGTTCAGTGTGTTGACAAGGGCTCTTTGCAGGCTTTCTTTTTTCAAGGTCCGGAAGGAGGTAGAACCATTGGAATAGTAACTTGTTCCATGATTCCAATGAGAATGAGACCTGATCTTTGGTTAGCTCTGCTGGTAAGAGTCAGTGAACAGTAAGTTGTCAAAGGAAGTATTCACAAGCAGCATCCATACTTTCACTTCCCAGGCATGAAATCCCCAGTAATTATGCACAAGCACTAACTAAATAAGTTCACTTTTCCCTGATAAAAAGTGTTCCAATTCAGCCCTAGCACTGACAGCTAAAACAGAAGGTAAACTATCTGACAGACCAGACAGTCCCATCAAAGCAATAAACACACACAACAATTGCTGGTATTCTTGAAGAGATATGGTACTTTTTCAGAGAATATTAAAAATAATATTAAAATACATAAAACATATAGAAGGTATTCACAAACAGTTTACTTGACCAGAATGGAGAGTAGAGCCGATTGCTGATCCTCTGAAACATACGAAGAGTGCTTGCAAAAGGCAGCAATTAGGTACTGAAAAAATATTCAACAAAAACATTGCCTATTTGGCATATAGGTAGTAGTGCCCTGCTAGCCTTCTTCTGGCCGTGTGTCAAAGCTCAGAACTCCTCCAACTGCCTGTCTGTCTGGCAGGACCAGGACAGCCTTTCACACTCACAGACAGAACCATTTCAGTTTTCTTGTGCCACAGTCATAGAAAGATCTCTTGGGATATTGCTTCTTTTAATCTGGGTGATATCAGCTGCACAGCTCAGCTAAGAAACTCTTTTCGGATTTTATTTCCTCCTTCTACCTTTTCTATCAGTGCTTGAATAGCATATTCTGCTACATTGACTGTTTTTTTTTTCTGATTAGAAATTTTGTATATGCTTCTGTTTTTACTTTGACTAGCATAGTTTGTTTGTCTTTTTGGCTTTTCCCGGTTAGGGTTCGCCACAGCAGAACTCCGGTTCGCTAATGATTGGCAGTCGATTTTTATGGTGCCGAGTTGCCAGCCCGATGCCCAACCTTCAGCGAAGGCACGCCCATTCACGCTTGTCTTTCGGAGACTACTCGACTGCAGGGAGGACATGCAGACTCCACACAGAAGGCACTCCAGCTGAGAATCAAACAGGAGAACCTGTACCACCGCGGCTATACTTTGACTAGCATAGTAAGGCCTGCTAATTAAAACATTTCATTTGGAAGTTTTGACAGGAAAACTTGCTGATATTGCATTTTTCTAATTTCAATTTATGATTATTTGAGGTGATTGAGTTGGATTATTATGGATATTTATTCAACTTCATACTGGGCTGACAATGCAGCCAGTGTTTGGTATTGAGCTGGCAAGTTTCTTGTCTTCTGACTTCATGGATTCAGACTCCCCCCATCATCTTCGCTATCTGCACCTGAAAAATGAAAGAATAAATAAAAAAAAATATGCCTCAGCCTATGGCTTGTGACTCTGCAGTAGCTTTAGCTTTGGGAGGCTATTGGACCACTCAAATTCTGCTATCTCCAGGTCCCCTAGGATGGTCTGTGCATGACTCAAGGGTTAGACATGTCATCTGGGGCTGCATTGCCTGCTGCAGATATGGAAGAACCAAACCCTTTAGGTGAAGGGGAAGTCAAGGGTGGGGAATCTGTTGCCGGTATTGATATTTTTGGACAGAGAATTCTTCCACTACTGTAGTGTATGTTAAAATGAGACAGAAGGCCCACCAAGTGGTGGGACAGCAGTTTCTGACTGTTTTTTCACATGAGATGATAGCTATGGATACATCCATTGTTCACACAGTTAACTACAGAGTGCATACCCAGGTTATGAGTAAATCTGGCACTTCCACCACCGATCAGTCTGCTAAAGATCATCCTTTTGAGGGAGATTCTCTGTTTGAGGACTCTGATCTATCTGAGCCAGATCAGTTGGATTCCTCTGATGATGAACAGGTACAAGTACCCAAACAAATGTTTTCTTTTCCCCAAATGTAGACTAGGTTTAGAGATGTATTCACCTGGAACTATCTTTGGCTGCTCCAGAGGTTAATAGGGTTTATGATATCTTGGAGGATGAGGCCTCAGACACTGAGAACTGTCCTCCTTTAATCCCAGAGTTGGATGATGTTTTCAAGAAAGCAAGTAGTTCCCTTCTCTTTAGTGGGACCTGGCCTAAAAAAGGTTTTAAAAAAATTCAGGCCATGTTCGGCATTGCATGGCCTTCAAGCCCCTTTGTGTGCAGACTTTGCTTCAGTCTTTCCAGTGACTTTTGCGAATAAGAACACTATGTCTTCTCCTAACCCAGACCCTCAAGATAAACGAGGCAGGTGGCTAGAATCTCAGGGAAAGAAACTGGAGCAGTCCAGCACAGTAGCTTTTTAAAGTGTTTCACTACCAGTATTTTATCTGGAAGATTGTGTTGGGATGCATGTACAGTTTAGACAAGTTTGCTGCATCGTTGCCTGCAGAGCAAAAGATCTGTATTAAAGATATTGTCTCCAATACTTTTCAAGTGTCAAAACATGCCTTAAAAAGTGCCTTGGAGGGGGCTAATACTATTTCTAGAAATACAACATTGCCAGTGGTGATTTACAGGAATGCCTAATTACACTCCCAGAATTTTTCTGATGTGTTAAGAAATTAGATTTTTAATGCTCCTCTTGAGTCTGAGTGTGTGCTTGGTACATCAACTAATTAGATCCTTAAACACTGGGCTGACAGAGGTAAACTTATGCAAAGGATGTTGAAAATGTTCCATATTCCCAAGTTCTCCTCCTTCAAGGAAGATAACTTTCAGTAGCCTAATAAACAGAAGTCTCTGCCAAACAAGAACCATGGCAATAAAAGGAAACCGCTGGATGACAACTCCACCAAGCTGAACAAGAGGCTTTCCCTTATTAAAAGGATACATTACATCTAAACGTATGACTATGTTGAGATGTGACATCCGCCTTTATCAAGTGCCCAGTCAAGTGCCTACTCTCTCAAGTTAGCTGTCAACCAGGTGGCCTGGCCATCAGTGGTTTCCAACAAATGAGTGCGAAATATTGTTGGCAGGGATTACAAATGACAGTGGAAAGACCACCCTCCTCCATCCGATGGACAAGACTTTGTTATTTTCTCCTATTCTCCAGCAAATGCTGGACTCAGGGGTCATATAACTGATCATTCCTTTGCAAAAAAATGAAAGCTTTCTACTCCAGAATTCTCTGCTTCCCAAAACAGAGCAGTTGTGGTGGCTGGTACTGGACTTTTCTTTTCTGAATATGTTTGTTAAGGTCCCCAGGTTCAAGATGCCCTGAAAACAGGAATTTCTACTTCATGCTGACCCTGGACTTGAATGATGACTATCATCATATCTCTATTGCTCATTGCTTCAGGAAATATCTGGGATTTACTGTGTCTACTTCATATTGTTGGTTTTCTGTATTGCCATTTGGGCTGTCCACTGCACCATGAGTACTCTCCAAATGGCTTGGTCCAGTATTGGCCCACTGATGCATGCTTGGCATTCGCACCTTTCTGCATTAAGATGAATTGCTGACCTGTGGAGAGTTGGCTTCCAGGTGTTTGAAATCACTAAAGAAGGTCTTGACCTTACTGTTCCATCTAGGGTTCACATTAACCCACTGAAAGCCATGTCTCACACTATCACAAAGATGTGTCTTTATGGGGTGCTTGATAATTCCAACAAGAAAATGGCCTTTCAGCCTGAAGACAAGGTCCTTTTGCACCAGACAGTGTTTCTGGAATTCTGCAAGAGGAATGTCACCTCAGTGTGAGAATTTTTTGGCCTGATGGCATCCACGATTCGCAGGATACCACAGGCCTGTCTTCACAAGAAAAAAATTCAATTCCACAGTTGTTGGACCCAGCACCTCCATTCCCTGGAATCCCAGTTGCCAATGCTGCACTTCATCAGATGAGAGTTACAGTGGTGGAGACATCAGCTGAGTAGCAGTCCAGGCCTTCCTTTCTCCCTTCCATTGCCAGTACAATTTATCCAGACAGATTTGTCTGACTTTTCCTGGGGAGCTGTGTCAATGGGGGATGCAATTGCAGGCCACATGGAGGCCCAAGGACACATGTAAGCACATCAGTATCAAGGAGATGGTGGTAGTGTTTCACGCCTTGATAGTCCTTCACCACCTTTGGACTATGGGTCTTCTTCAAATGGTTATGGACAAAGCCACAGTGATATGGTACCTCAACAAACAAGGGGGTGCAAGGTGCTACACCCTATGCCAGTTGGCAATGAAAGCCGTGGGTGTAGGCTCCTCAGCATTTTCTGACTCTTCAGTCATCATACATACTGTCAGAGCAGACCATTGTGGCAGACAGATTAAGCAGATTCTGGGCAGATCTGCACAAGTGGCAGCTCAAGGCAGTGATGTTCCAGGATCTAGTCCAGGTGTGAGAATGCCTCAAATACATCTGTTCACCTCCTTCCAAAATCAACAGCCGGAGAACTTCTGTTCCACACATCTTTGCAGCCATGCTTGGAGGACAGAAACATTCCTGTTTGCATTTCCACCCTTTTGACTGATTCTGAAAGTTTAAAGAGAAATGCCAGTGACCATGGTGGTGACCTCCTATTGCCCCAGGCAGTCTTGATTCTCCATGTTAATGGTATTGGTCAAGGGCAATTACCACATACATTCTCATATGCTGAATCTGCTGACACAGTCTCAGGGGCAATTGGAACACCTTGATTTGGAGAAACTTCAATTGACAGTCTAGATTATTCAGTCTTGACTGTGTTTAAGCTCTTTTTTTCATGAGGATGTGCAGCAGATGTTAAAGGAGGTCAGAAACCTTGCTACTAGAAAATCTTATGTTTTACAATGGATGAAGTTTTCTAAGTGGTGCCTGAATGGAAGCAGAGGGTCCACTGAGTTTAATATCCCTCTGGTCTTGAAATATTTGTGTGTGCTACTTCATGATGGCTTAGTGTATGAATCTATTAGGTGCATTTAGCATCCATCTCTGCTTGTCTACCAGTGGACTCACCTCTTTTTTTCTCTTTTGGTAAAACAGTTCATGAAAGAATTATTGCACGTGACCCCCTCACTAGCAAATTCCTCCTTTGTGGAACTTTAACTATGTTATTGCATAATTGACCTCTCCACCTTTTAAAATGGCAGCTCATGCTGATAGCAAATTCTTAATGTTGATAACTGTTTGCTTATTGCTCTGAGATTTACAAGGTGAGTTTCTGAGCTGCAATCTCTCATGATGGGACAACCTTACCTGATTTTTCACAGGCATAATGTTGTGTTACCCACTAATCCTTTTTTCATACCAACCAGAGTCTCAGAATTCACTATCAGTCAGTTTATTAATCTCCATGTGTTCTTTCCAGAACCCAAGAATAAGGGAGAAAAAAATACTTCATACCTTGGATATGCATAGGGAGCTCAGGTACTTCCTTGACAGAGCAAAGCCCTTTAGGATGACCAAAAGCCTTTTTATTTCCTTTTCTAGGACAAAGAAAGGCCAACATGTTTCTAAGAAATCCGTTGCATGTTGGTTGCCCTATTGTATTATTTTTTGTTACACCCACAATGGAAAGATGAATTCAGGCAGTGTAAAGGGGCTTTCTGTCAGGGCCTTTTCCTCTTCTGTGGCTTATTGGAAAGGAGTGGACTCTAGAAGTATTCTAGAGGTAGCAACTTGGTACACTCCATACCTTCATGAAGCACTGCAAACTGGATGCTTTTTCTAGATCCAGAGCAGACTTCACAAGGACCATTCTCCAGGGGCTCATGGACCTTTAGCCTTCCTCCTCCCAGGTTGGGAAAGCTTTGGGAATCTTCCTATGCCTATAAGGCAGTGTGTTTGCTGAACACAGTACAGTTGCTTAAGTTCCATTTACCTGTAACAGTAAATGTTCATAGAACAGACTACATTACTGGCAATACCCTCCCACTAGCTCCCATTTGTTGGGTTCATATAGTTGGTTGTTGTAGTTGCTGTTGTGTTTTGGTTCTGCAGCTTTTTTGTTGTATGTGTGTGGCTTTTGGTTTGGAAGAGTAGGCGTTTTGCAAAGCTTGTGTTTCCATCTGCTGTTTCTGTTGGATGCCAAGGGGCTGTGTTAATGGCTGTCCTGGTCCTGACAGATGATTGGTTCTTCATCCTCACAGACAGGCAGTGTGAGGAATTCTGAGCTTGGACAGATGCCAGAGGGAGGGACGCAGGGCACTACTACCCATATACTTATAAGGCAGTGTGTTCTGTGAACATCTACTGCTACAGGTAAGTGGAATTTAAGGAACTGTACTTTTTGGCACCGAAGCTGATGATTTTTTCCCTTGGTACCTCATGGCAGCAGCAGCCGTGGCTTATGTGTGGAAGGGGTCAAAGTCTTTGGAAGACTGGTTGCCTGTTATATCCTTGGAAATATATTACCCATACAGCTATGGCCTGCTGCAGCTGTGATTTATGATAAACATCTAGAATCATTTAGCTACTTCCTTAACAGCAGTGCTTGACGTAGAACTGGAATAATTTAGCTTCTCCCTCAGATGCATTTGATGCAGAAATAGCAATACTCTTCAGATGCCAAACAAAGTTTACATGCACATACTTGGAATAGTATTTTCAATTCACTTGCTGAATTCTTTTTCCAGTACATCTTCAAGTGTTGTGCACATTAGCATGCCAAATAAAACTCTCAGTAATGCAGATTAGTGCTACTAATGCCACACTAAAACACTGTTACCCTGTCCCATAGATCAGAGTAATAGAATTAGGAAACTAATGGTTTCAAAATCTGGGGGATTGCAGTTTAGCTCAGCTGAAGTCGTCTGGCTGGCACAAACTCAGGACGCTATATGCCCTTGCAGTGCTTTACCATTACCCCCTTGTGCCCCTGAGAGTATCCATTTCTCAGAGAATACCAAGTAAGCTGATTAGGATTTATATAAATACCAAGCCACCTACGAAAAAATCACATTACAGAGACTAAATCTTCTGCACCTTGGTTGTCCTCTGGCATTTTTTGTTACGCCCACTAATTGAGTTACTACCCTATGCTCCAGACTTTTTTTTGTTTATGCTTAATTATGTTATAATTATTGCACTATTCCCTTTGACATATGGCAGTATGCACCAACTCCCTGCCACTGGAATTTCTTACTGCCAAACAAGAGAATGGTACAGTCCATATTTGCTTAGTGACATGACTCTGAAACTTAAAAAGGCAAGCACATTGTGATTCATTGCCAGCTACAAAAATTCTTAGCATGTCAACTGATTTCCAGTTTCCAGATATTTCTAATGTTTTAATATGTAGATATTAACAACGACCTTTTTCGGAAGATTAATGGCCTAAGTGATGGAATTATGTCATATAGCATCTGCAGCTGGACTTTGAACTGTCACTGAGCTACATTACATCACTTATCAAACAATTTAGTTAGCTGTGGGAATCCTAAGTACTAAGAGGAAAAGACATTTTCATCCTGGATTTATAGTCATCTGGAGACAAAAATTGGCAAAACAGTTGAATCATTTCCTGAATTTCTTTTCTAGTGAATGAAATCCCTGGCAATCTAGAGCCTTGAATCTTTTTCACTTAGAGGGTCACCGTGGGGCAGGAAGATGTTAATACACAATGGTTTACAGAGCTGTCTGACTGCCCACTGTGGTAAGAGCAAGGGCTTTATAGCTGTGAGGTGATACAAGAAGACAAGAGTGCGTGTGGGGAAGGGGTGATATTTCTTTTTTGGCTGGGCCAATCACTTATTCACAGTCATTAACAAAAAGGCAACTTAGAAACAGTACAAAGCTGGAGTAAGCCATTTCAGGAAAACTATCCTAACTGTTGTCACGCATGTCTCATATTTATGGGTAATTCTTTAATGATGCAATTTTTGTTCATACTCCTTGTGTTTATGAAGTCACTGGAAGCCTTTGCTATGATAAACACTGATGTAAGTAACACTTCATATTACATTACCCTCCACCAAGGAGCAAATTCCAAGACTTACTTAGTTTGGTAATGTACTGAACTGTCTTTGTAAAGTGCAAGCTTAGACTGATGCCAGATGACTGCTGTCTCAGAAATATATGCTGCATCAAAACTCTTGTGACTTGCATTCATTCTTCAAGCAAATGTTGTAATGATTTAAGATTTTATAAAAACAATTATTTCTGCTGTCAAACTCAAGGTGTTCTTTAAAGGCTATGAGGCAATAAAGACACTTTGGAGGGTAATATTGATGGTTAAAACAGGAAACAGAGTAAAGGGAAAAAATGGAAACATTTTAATATAGTAACTTCACTAAATATAAAACATGAAGCTACCCTAGAGGCTATAAAGAAAATCTAATAAAGTTAGTAACCACAGTTTATACTACACAGTACAAGTGGACCATGACAACTTCCTACTACAATAGGTACAATAATCATTTTATAATGTAAAATAAGGGGGAAATGGAATAAAAGTATGTGTGCAGAGGCCTGCTTGCAGGAAGGGTAAGGTCCTGATATGCCAAGTATAAACATTGTCTGCAGTGAATTGTATTTGTCATTTGTCAACTTATTTTCCTATTGTGCTGGTAATAACAAAACAAAAAAATATCTAATAGTAGCTCTTATCATCTAATAAATATAATAAAAAGAGTCTCTCAATGATAGATGGGTGAACCATTATTCTTAGTCACTCCCTCACTTTTCTTGGTATCTCAAAAATGGGATGTGTGCATCTACTGTTCTAAATTGCATACCTATTAGCCATTTTATCGAGTTTGTTGACCTGGGTAAGATAGTGGCCATTTTCAACTTAACCCAAAATTAACTAATGCCCTGAATGTTCTTGTCATGTCTGGTACAATGCCAAGGATGGGACTGAGAAGGACCCTTGAACTAACCTTCCTATTCAGTTAAGAAAATGTAAAAATAGAATGATTAACATGGATAGCAGTTAATGTTTGTTACAATGGAGCAGCAGAGTCCTCTAGTGGTTGAAGTGACATATTGCAGTGTTGTAAACAAGGGGTTTGTGTTAATTCACCACGCTGATAACTGGTTTGCACACAATCTTAAACTTTGTAAAAATGAAAAAAAAACATTGCTATTATATGTTTAAAATTATTTTATAGTTCTCATAAGAAATAAAGCTTCTTTAACTGAAGCACTGTATTAAGATTAGGAAAGAATAAATCAAAGTTTGTTATGGTGATCACTGCTGCAGTAGTCTTAGCTACATGGGATATATATTGCCAAGGATATAACAACTTGCCAGCTTCCAAAGCTTCAGGGCACCTTTGATACACCCAAACCATTAGTCAGCTTGAGCTGAACTGACTAAAAAGACAGGTCTGGGCATCAAAACCCCAGCTGCATTGAAGAGAGTGCTGTTCTGCAGGCTTTCAAGGTTCGACGGTGGGTTAATGCTTTTCCTTTGCTAGACAGATAAGTTTCCTTTGGGAAAAAAACAAATATCACATTAAAAATGTGTTATTTTAATATACTTTCCTAGTTATTAAAGTTTTTATGCTAGAGGTTTGTGTTTTATGGACTGTCACAAGACTTAACTGTACATTTAAACATAAGCACAGTTTTTATCCTGTTTGCTTACAAGTTGTTTAAAGTAGTTAAAAACATTTTGTCTATAGAGAAAGTGTGTTTGTTTTACTTTGTGGGGCTAGTAAGTGGGTTTTATATTGTTTTTTTTAAGTGAAAAAGTGATTTTTAAAGACTTTAAATTGTTACCAGCTTATACTGCTGGTTTTGCCTGCGAAAAGGGCACAATTTTCGGCTTGACTGTAGAACAATCTGTTGGTACTATGGATGTTCCTCCTTCCAGCCATAAAAAGAAAAAGTTAAGCAAACAGCCTTTGCCACCACAGCAGGCTAGCAATTTGCCTCAGCACAGTGGTTGTGTCTCTACTGTGGTCCAAATTGGTTCCTCAGACCATTCATCCTATACCCTGGTCCCTCTAGTGTAGCACCTACAGATACTATGGACTGGGAGTTAACCATGTCCTCTGCAGCTTTTGAGGTCACCTCAGTGAGCAAGAAAGAGCCACTCTTTTTGTCCCTGGGAGAGAAAACAGGGACAACTTCCCTGTTTGGTCAGAATGTTGTGTCCATCTCTGGAAAATCTGCTACTGCCCATTCATAACACTATTGGCCCCATTTTTCCTGTCAAAACAAAACAAGAAACTAAACATGTATCTATTCTTCCTCAAATTTCTTAGACACGAGTAGCTTAGTGGGGCTGGTGTAGGGTTTAATTTTGGCTACTGATCCTTCTTATAAGCTGGTTTCTGGTAAAAGAAAAAAGGCCTCTTTTCCTGAAGAGATTTATAGGTTCATAGATGTATACTAGCCTAACGACCCCTGTGGCCTTTATACACCCAGCCATAAAACCCAAAGTAATCCTACAAGTTGTTGTCCCTTAGAGGTTATTTTAAGAGGTGTATATTAGTTAGAGCATGATTTAACTGCTACCACTGCCCATCAGAGACAAAAGTGTTAGATTAGGACTGAATTTACAATTTCCCATCCTCTAGTCCAGGTTGTGCATGAATAGGATTAGGGATGGGTTCTGCTTCATATGGATGGGAAGCCTATTGCAGGGAATGAGAATTCTCTGAGATACATGCCTGTCCCCCCACCAGAAACATAGCTGGCTCAAGTAGCAACATGTGTCGGTACCATGAGGCAGCACCCCCACCCCCTCAGTGCTTCAAGTGAAAAAAAAAGGCACTTTACTATATTAAGCAATTTGCTTATTGCATTTAGAGCTACACCTCTTCCAGCGTTTCCACTGAAGAGCCAAAAAAAAAAAAAAAAAAAAAAAAAAAACAGAAGTTCCTTCTCCTGACACACCAACCAGGTGGCTAGATGCATGATACTCCCCCCTACTCCTTCCATCCTGCTCCAGCCATAATGATGATTTCCTCTTTTAAACTGTAGCAAACAGTTGCTGTAGTATATACCCAGCCTGCAATGAGAGCTACAGTAAACAGATTTTAGTTATAAAAAGAGATTTTTTTCCCTTTTAAATTGTAGCAAACTGCTTCCTATAATGCAGCAAGCAATTGCTACAGTTTGGGCCACACCCAGAGTGCTACAATGCTCAAGTTTGATGGTAAATGTAATACTGACTATTAAAAGCTGGTATTGCATTAAAGAGAGATCAGGATCATTGATGGCACCCCCGCAACACTTTGCACCTGGGGCATTTACCCCTTTTACCCAACCATAGCTATGCTCCAACATGTCCTATTGAAGTCACAAGCAAAGTTCAAATCCTTACGTCTAGTAATTCTGATACTGTTTGTTTTCTGGCTATGCAAAAAGTCCTTCAGAGTAGGATCCACGAATGCCTTGTATGCGAGGTATAAATCACCTCTCAGTAGTCTGTTGGACACAGAGGATTGGGCTTTGAGGTGATCTACATAGGACATTGTGGTTATGCCCTATATTCTTTTTTTTGAGAAACCTCTATGGTCATTCCAGATGTTGCATGTGCCTGGCCAGGTACATACAGATGGGGGCATTATACTTAATGATAGGTCTGATGATGGCTGAGTATAGTGGCAGGATGACTTCCCTGGACCTAGATGTCATGCCCTTTCTTATAAGTTGAGTGACACAGAATGATTTTCTTGCTACCTTTAAGACATGCTGGCCGAAAGCCAGGTTATTATCTATGAGTCCCCAAATCTCTGACTACTGTGTCTACTTTTAGGGGTGCTTTATCAAGCAGGTAGATTACCTGGGTGGCTGACTTCCCAAAAGGTGCTATTATGCATTTCTTGGAATTGAGTTTGAAGCCATAGCTTTATCGCCAGTCATTTGTTTATGTTAGACCTTCCTTTATGTCTGAAGTTTTCCTATGTTATTGTTAATCATTTCCATGATAATTCTTTCCATGTCATTATCGTGGGAGGGGGGTTATATAATTGCTCCAAGCTTACAATCATCTGCAATCTTAGTAAGTCAGAGGCTCTTGACATTGGCTTCCAAAAAGGAGATGCCAAAGAGGAGCAGACTCAGCACAAAGCCGTAGGGGACTGCACTGATGACTGTCCTCTTTGTGGAGGTGATCTCTTCAATCTGAACTTCCTGGGTGCTGTTCGTGAGGTAGCCAGCTATCCAGCCAGTTACAGTGGGGTTTATGCCTAATTTCTTCAGCTTGTTTACAAGGATGAATGGGATATTGTACCAAATGCCTTAGTTAGGTTAAGGTAGGCATTACGCGCCATTCTACCCTCATACATTGCCTTGGAGACCTTCTCAAAGTAGTCCACTAGGTTCATTACCTGACATTGACAAAACCAAACTATGTCCAATGTCTGAAGTTTTCCTATGTTATTGTTAATCATTTCCAAGATAATTCTTTCCATGGCTTTGCATATGAGACTAGTCAGACTAATGGATCTGTAGTTCCTGGGATCCATCGATGGCCTGCCCTTGTGCAGAGAGCTGACCATTCAATCTACCATTTGTACTTCACAAAGGTTGTGTGGATGCTGTGGTTGAATAGTGACAGCAGTGACCATAATAGGTCATATTTCAGGCTATTTAGGAGACTTTCAGGGATATTACTGGGGCCAATCAAATCTGTATTCTTGGCCTTAGAGACTATGACCTGTTCCCTTCTGATACTTGTTTTTCTGGGGGGTGGCTGAAGGTGAGACAGGAGTAAAGCTGGAGATGAATCTCCCAGCCAGAAGATTTAGAATATCTCCTAGTTTTGTGAATGTGGTTCCCTTGAGCAACAGTCTGGCACACTGTTGTGTGTTGCCTTTGAGGTTTTGGACATAGCTGAAGAAGTCCTTATGACTATCCTTGGCTTGGGATGCTTTGCTGGACTTAATTAGTCCTCTTGGCTGTCTATTTGGTTTGATGAAAGAGTTTTTATATATTTGCTGTTAAACCTCTTAATTTTAGCTATGACATTTTTTTAGTACAACCTGTTTAATTTTGGTTTCCACCTGGCTGGTTTGTTTTTTGACTTGTTTGATCTTACTTCTGGTAGGCACAGCAGGCTCTTTGCAGTCACTGACTTGGTTGTACAGAGCTTCTGTGAATAATTCTTCAGAGGCTGCTGTGTTATCTGGGTTTGGAAGGATGTGAGGTTTTTGCAGGTTATCACTTAATAAAAGGTAATTTGCCATGGAGTAGTTTCTAACTGTTGCAGGGTTTTGCTGAGGTTACAAAATTGATTCCTGTTATGAAGGAGACTGCATTGTGGTCTGATCTTACTGAATCGTGAGTGTCACCTGGAGGTCTAAATATGAGCTATGGCTTTCACAGGACATAGGGGTTGACCTGTGGCTTGCTAGGGTATGATATGGAACTTTGTCTATGGTGATCTGGACATGGAGGAACTCCAGCTTGTCATCCTGTTTAATCAACCTTGAGATATACTTGTTATTGATGTAGATTGAAACACCTCCACCTTTAGTCCCTGTCTGCGCAGTTGCTGTTCTAAATGTGTGGAAGACACTGAAGCCTTGCAATGCTGGGGTACTCTCTAGGGCTTTAAAGCATGTTTCAGTAACTGCACAAGTGTCTGCATTCTCCAACGTGAGGAGTGCTTGGAGGGCATGAAACTTCTTGTTTAGACACCTGGCACTGAACAGTAAAATCGTTAGATTTCCATAGGTAGATTTTGCAATGTTAGAAGGTTTATCATTATCTAAAAAGGCTCTGTGGAGGAGGATGATGATGTAGCAAATATTTGAAAGCTTACAGGGGACAGGTGCAGACCACCCTTGGCAAAGCAACATGGTTTGTTAAACATATTCTCCCACGTTGACAAATATTGTATCCACCTAGAATGACACCAAAAACTAAGCCAGTTATTAAAATCAGTCATCTTCTATTTTTATTGTGGCATCATCCTTGGTGAAGATAGAATTCTGCTCAATGCTAAGCACATAGCAGCCTTTGTCATATTGTCTGAGAGCTCCATAATGTCTCTTGTTATATAGTCCAGGGAAGTATATCTTAGTTCATTCACACCTACATGGACTATGACTGAGTCATACTGTTACCTGTAATGCAATGACTTTAGTGCACATATAACTTGGTGGATCCTGACCCCTGATAGGCAACTGACAATTATTTTCTCCTTGTTCATCCTGCTGAGTGGGACATCAGTATTTCACACAATGGAGTCCCCTGTGACTAGAGTCCTGGGTAGTGTATTGGCTTGCCTTTTGGGCTTGATAGTTGAGGCTACACTGGGTATGGCTAAATGTGCAGTGTTAGGTGTTTCTTTTGAGTGCTGTTGTGTTTGCTGAAGGTAAGTTTTGCAGGTGGAATGTCTGGGAAGTCTTTCTGATTTTGGAAGATTGCATTTAATTGCCCCAGCATAAGTAGGTCTATATGGTGGGTGCATATTATGTGTGGTGGATGTAACATGTGTGTTTCTGACAACCAGATTGTTATAAGTGTTTGTATGCAAGAGTTGTGCCTCCAAAGGCAGTGTGAAAATACATGTCTTGCACACTGTTTTTATTTTTTTGAGGCTTAGACATTTGTAAGTGAACATTAGACAGATGTCACATTGTCTCGATATATCCATGATGTCAGATCTTTTATTGGGTGAGCTACAAGGGTGCAGTGCACGAAAGGGATAGAGACTAGACTAGGCTATATAATACTATATTCAAGGGGCAGTGCTCCATAACATACAAAGTAGTTGCTTTACACTTACCAAGTTCCTGGAAAAGTTTCAGAGGTGTTTTTTATAGGGAAAATTTGGTTTCTAGGTGTCTGTGTCTATACAGGGCACTAGTAAACCGCACTTCATGATGGGCAGTGGTATGCAAAAACTCTCCAGATTTATACAGGCACTTAAAATACAGGAAACTGGCTTCTAAGTCCTCTGACCAATAAAATGGCTACACTTATGTGTTTCCTACTCAAAAAGATCAGGCAACCACCTAATGCCACTAGATGAACTGTCCCTGTCCTTTTTTAACACCTACTTAAGACATAGACAAACATGCATTTATATAAAAGAAAACAAACCATGTTAATATGTTCACAGTTACAAACATTATACATCACATACATGTTTTTATACAATGATCATCATTCCATTACATAACTTGCTTAATTCCTGTCTTCCCTTAAAATTCACTATTCCTCCAAAACATTATTCTGAACTTATTGTTCCCACAATTTCCACTTTTTCTATGTAGTTTGTTCCTACCCTTTTCCAAAGATCCCACTTCCAGTACTTTTCTCTCAGTGACAATATTCAATGCTTCAAGTACAGTTGGTTTAGACTTTGTTTTCCATTTTCTATAATTACTTTTTTGGCAGCCACTAGAATTAAATTTAGCAAGGCCTTTCTATTCAGGTCCTGTATCCCAGCTCACAAAATCATTTCCTTAGTTTGTTCATCCAATATTTAGGAATTTTTAAAGTCTACCAACTCATTACACTCCCAAAACATATGCTCCCAGATACCTCTTTCTTCCCTATCACACTTCCAACATTTTCCATCTATCTGAGGAAATTTTTTTTAGAATCTGCTTAGGGTATAAAAATACCTAAACAAACACTTCCAAGCAAAAATCCTAAATATTCCAGAGTTTGTTACATATTTGGGAGCCATACATATGTCCTACCATTGTTTTTTGTGAATTGCTTATCTAGTCTCTCTTCCCATTTTTTTCTAATCTCCTGTGATTGATTGCTATAGTTATTGTGCAGTATTTAATATGCCCTACTAATTATATCTTTTTAACAGCAGCTTCTGTACAAATTCATCTAAAAACTCTACCAGGGCAGGTCTTACACTTAAGGTTCCCCTATCCCTTTCTCTTTGCTATAGTCTGATATCAGTCCCTGATAAGGATACCAGTGTTTAGCCTACAGTCCAAATGTCTGATCTGCCTCCTCCCATTCTATTACTTTTCCATCTTTGGTTATTTGCTCCCAATACCATGGTTCCTTCCCCAGTTTTCTCCAATAAATTCCATCCCCCTTTGTCTGCTCTCTGAATCCTTAATTGTAGGCATCCCTATTGAAATAATCTCCTTTCTCCATTCTTGCATTGGCTTACTACTTAAAATACTTTCTTCTACTATATGAGTATAATATTCTGTCATTATTCTCCTTAAGGTTCTGCACCCAAAATCCCATTCTCTTCTTGTTTTCCTGAATAACCCCCCCCCTTTTAATCCTCATATGTTTCCACTTTGAATTATAGCTTTCTGCTTCTGTTATGTATATAAGCTTTAAGTGTGTAGTTCTAAAATGTCCCTTTAAATCAATTAATCCTAAACCACCTTTTCTCTATTGGAAAGATCAAATTATCCCACTTGGCCCTTGCCCTCTTCCCTTCCCAGATAAATTCCTTCAACTCTTTATTAATCACAGTCTATAACTTCTCTTCTTCACTATAATTATACTCAGCAAAGCCTGACTGCAAATAAAACTAAAGGGACTAAACATTTTCACTGCTTGTATCTTGCTATTCATATCTATAAGCAGAAGCTTCCAGTTTCTCAGTTCTTGTAATCATCATCATCATCAGCCCCCTTTTTTGCATTTTCTACATGGGGTCGGGGTATCATGTTAACTGTTGCCATCTCTCTCGATTCAGTGCCACACTCCTGCCTTCTTCAACACTCATGCCTGACTGTCGCAGATCTTCTTTCGCACACTCCATCCACCTCTTTGGTGAACATCCTCATTTACTCTTATCTTTTTCCTGTCTGTCCCAAATCTTCCTCACCAGATTGTCTTCTGCTTTCCTGCACATGTGCCCAAACCACTGTAATCTGTTTTCTTTGATCTTTTCTGCAATTGGAGTTACTATGGCTTCTGTTCTTATGTCCTCATTTCTTCATCTGTGCCACAGTGTGCCTCCTACCACCCATCTCGGGCACTTTATTAGCTTCTTTGTCTGCTGTGCCTTTACTGCCCAGGTTTCCATACCATAAATTAATACTGGTCGCACCACTGCCTTGTATACCTTACTTTACAGCTTCTTTGGCATTCTTCAGTCATAGACTACACCCGAGACTCTGCCAGTTGGCTGCATTCCCCTCTGATGCTGATCTCTTCATTCTGACTTCCTTTCTCCTCAACAACCCCTCCCAGATACTTGAAGCTATTTACCTGTTCAGTTATCTTCCCTTCTTTATCAATTCTTAGCTTCTTCTGATTTCCCCAAATTGCTGTCATTACCACTGTCTTATCTGTGGTTAGTTTCCTCCCATGTGCCTTCAGTTTTGCATTCCATTCCCCTATCCTTTGATGAAGTTCTTGTCAGAGTCTGTCTGTAATGCCACATTATCTGCATACAGTAACTTTGTTGATCTGTCCCCTCCAACCTGTTTGCTAATGTAGTCCATCACCAGTATGAAAAGCAGTGGGCTGAGAGCTGAACCCTGGTGTACACCCACGCCCACTGGGAACCCCTCTGTGAGGCCAAACACTGTTCATACTTGAGACACTGGGTCCTTGTACATAGCCTGTACTAATTCTACCAATATTTCTGGGACTTCAAACCACTGCAGTACTGCCCAAATCAGCTTTCTTGGAACCTTGTCATATACTTTCTCCAAGTCTAGGAATGCCCAGTTGGACTCCTTCCTCATCTTTAGCTTCCTATCAACTATATGTCTCACTACAAACAATGGGTCAGTTGTGCTGCATCCTAATCTTTATCTGAACTGCTCTTCTCCCATCTTACATTCCACTGCTCTGCGTATCCATTTATCGATGACCCTCTCCAGAACTTTCATCCAATGTGATAGGAGTTTAATGCCTCTGTACTTGCCACAGTTGTGAATGTCCCCTT